>NW_005843823.1:4754-9371 GCF_000455745.1 Alligator sinensis | reverse complement strand
TCTTCAGGAGATCTTCCTAGAACAAGTCTGGTTAACCATTTGCACCTTTTGCATCACTTTACAAATTAAATGCAGACTCTTTCAGCACTCATCCTCTCTCCTGACTCTTTTGTCACTGACACCACCATTATAGTGTTGTGCCACCTATAATCATCATTTGTCACTGACACCATCATTATGGTATTTTCCCATGTATATAACTATTATATAGTTATATAACTATCAATCATAGTATTGTACCACCTATAAACCTATATTGTACTACCTATCATTTGGATGCTGACCGCAGTGAAATTCACAGGAACCCGGGTGATGGCTGTGAATTCAGACCAGATTGGCACATGTGTAACTCAGATCAGATTGAAGATGAAATGTACTTAACTCAGTTGAAGAAATGCAAATTTCTAGACAAGACAGTGAGGTACATTTCAGAGCAAGTAACCACAAAAACCAATTAAAAAAATATAGGAGTGGAATTTAGTGTGTGCGCGCACACGAGAGAGAGCACCCATTTATACTTAGTCTTTATATATTATCATGTACACTCAGAAAGGAGTCTGATCTCAGGAAAACAATGGGTATCATTTGCTTTTTAAAAAACCCAGGAAGGAAGAAAAGAAGAGGGAATGAATCAAGAAAAACCTCACCTCTCTGTAGATCCACACAGATTAATTTTTTACAGTGAAGGAGACAATTTAAGTACTGACTCCAAGTGAGCTGTAAATTGATTAAGATGATTCTTATTTCAAAGGACCTCCTTCTACAAAAAGTTCACCGGTCCCTTGTGAACTGGTCTAAGATTTTACTCTCGAACAATGCCCCAAAGGGGAAGGAAAGTGTGCGTCACTCAAACTGGTTGGAAAAATATTCTCCATTAAGCTGGCAAAATACCTCTAGGAGTTTTTTTTATGAAGATATCTCTCCTTTTATGAAATAACCTAAAGGAAACATAATTTCCTCCTACTTTTCTTTGTAACCCTGATCAGGTTTCTATCAGCACAGGCAGATTTCATCTTAATCACTCAGGAAGAAAGGATGACTTCTCAGGGTGCAATGCTGGACTCTTATTAGATGAGTGGTAGTTATGAGAGTGGCCTGGATTGAACCTTTCATCCAATATGGTCTCTGATCACTGGGCCAGATTGCAGCTGATCTGTGATCCAATCTGACTTTCCACTCCAGGATATCTAGCATGCGGCGCCCCTGCTAATATCATGGGTGCATCACCTTCTGATTCCCTGAAGCCTTACTTCTTAATTGCCCTGGGAAGTCAGTTGGCCAGACTGCCATCTCGGAGGGAGGAAATAGTGCAGTTTAGTAAACGCAATGGGATAGACTCTGAACTGAAGTTAAAGGGGCAGCGGGGCAGGACCCACAAAGAGAGGCTAAAGGGCCTGAACCTATTCAGCCTCCACACGAGAAGGCTGAGAGGGGATCTGGTGCTGGTTTACAATCCCACTGGGGGGACCAGCGGGAATTGGGGGAGGCTCTGTCCCCCCGGACACCACCCAGGGTTACTAGGAATAACGGCCATAAGTTGACTGAGAGTAGATTCAGGCTGGACATCAGGAGACATGACTTTATGGTGAGGGCTGCCAGGCTCCGCAATGGGCTCCTAAGGGAGGTGGTGCTCTCCCCTACCCTGGGCGTCTTCAAGAGGAGGCTAGACAGATATTTGGCTGGGGTGACATGACCCCGGCACCAGTTCCTGCCCGGGGCAGGGGGTCAGACCTGATGATCTGTTTAGGTCCCTTCTGACCCTAAGAACTATGATACTATGATAAAACAATTTAATTTGTCCATTTCACTCTATTTACCCAACCCCAGGACTGATCATCCCTGGCTAGAAAATATGAAGTCAGGCACAATGCTGACAAATTGAGAGTCTCAATATTTTAATATTAAAAACCATATGCAGGAAAGCATGCTTCCTCTGAATCTCATGACTGCAAGAGTATTTGGAAGACTGGTGATACCAGGAGGACAATCCTTTGACTTTTGTAACCCAGGTGTTGGCCCAATAGCTGCCACCCCTGCCCAATATCAGGGATGGTGTGGTGAGACTGGGGCAGGGCTTCCTGCCAGCATCAATTTACTTCCCAGCTGGCCCCTCTCCCAACAGAGCAGCCCATGGCCCCAAGAAGGTCTAGCATTTAACTGATTTAACTATTTACACTTTATTTTCAAAACAAGAACGATAGGAAAGGTGACTTACACGTGAACTTCAATGGCATAACCAGAATCACAAAACAAATCCGAATGCATTAGTCAACCCTT
Organism: Alligator sinensis; assembly: GCF_000455745.1. Taxonomy (NCBI): domain Eukaryota; kingdom Metazoa; phylum Chordata; order Crocodylia; family Alligatoridae; genus Alligator; species Alligator sinensis. Next base: position 7,094 of record NW_005843823.1, on the reverse strand, counting down.
GACTCAAGACCCCCAGGTAGGGGAACTGGCAGCTTTCAGCTGCTGCTGAGACACTACCACAAGGAAGCAAGGAGCTCACTCAGAGCAGCTCCAACAGGCTTCCCAATAAGTGACAGACTGCAACAGGTCCAGCTCTTCTGGTCTGCAGCAATCCAACTGTATCAAACCCCAACCCCACAAAGAGGCTGAAGGGTGACCCTCCATGGGAACCAAAAAAGCAAGCAACAGAGTAGGCTCCTGCAGCAATCAGCATGACCCAAGCGCAAAGCTCAGGGATGCCATGCGATGACCATCAGCTGCAGAATAAGGGACAGGGCTGAGTCCCCTCTGGGGCAGCCAGTGGCAGAGGGTCAGCGGCACAGGCAGCTCCCAGGGGTTGTTGCTCCAATGACTGGCCGGGCACCCCACACACCTCGCGGCTCGGCAATCCCTCTCCGAGTGCCGGCCTGTGCCCCGAGCTCCCGGGGACGCTCGTCCTGGAGCTCTGCTGCTCCTCAGGATCCCAGTGCCTTGCCTGCTGCTGTCCCGCTTCCCCAGGGAAGGTGAGGGGTTTCCTCAACTCGCTGGCCCAGCTCCCTGGATGCCGCCTGCGCTCCTGGCCATGGCTCCCTCTCTGCTGCAGGGCTGGAGGCACGGTCGACTGCCGCTGCCTTCTTCTCCCAGGGCCGTCGAGGCTCTTTGGAGGGGTCTCTTTTGGTAATACAGACTCTCTTGGTCATGATGGTTACATAGTGTAAAGGATGACAGGTGGCCATGTACCTGCTAAAGCCCATGGCACTAAGGAGAATAAGCTTTGATCCTCCTGAGAAGGTGAAGGTAAAGAGCTGGATCAGGCAGCCATTAAAGGAAATGGTTTTCTTTCCCAGTATCAGGTTCTGCATTGTTTTGGGCAGAACGGGTGGTGCAGACAAGGTCAATTAGACCCAGGTTAGCAACAAAGAAGTACATGGGTTCATGCAGAGGCGGGTGGAGGACAATTGCCAGGATGATCAGGGAGTTGGCTTGGACAGCAGCCATGAAGGCGCACAGGATGACGCCAAAGAATGGACCACAGCGGTGGGGATAATCAAAGAGCCCCTCCAGGACGAAGTCAGATGCCCTGGTGTTGTTATTGGCTTCCATTCATGAGGGCTCTGCTTCTACAACAGTGAAAATTAATGAGAGCTGCGCCTTTCTAGCTGGTTCCTGCATCACTTCAGAGTCAACATCTTGGTCTGAACCAAGCAGTCCCGACCTGGGCCAAGCAGATCTTGCTCCCCTCAGCAGCTTTGTATGAGACAGAGAAAATGTGTGGTTTCCACATCCAGCACAACAAAAAGAGAGCTGATGGAAGCAAAGAGCCATCGCAGCCAAGGGGAGGTCAAGGAAGCTATGGAGAAACCCTCCTCCATCTCTTTCTCAAAGTAGGTGCGGGCTGGCAGGAAGGGATGTCACAGGGTTATCTACTCCAGCCCCTGATCAAAGCAGGATCACCCCCAGACAAGTTTCTATCCAACCTGCCCATGAAAACTTGCAAGGCTCTGTGCATTCTGCAACGTCTCCTGGTAGTCTGTTCCCATTCTTAGTCACCTCCACAGCCAGAAAGCTGGTCCTCATCTCCAACCTAAATTTCCACCACTGCTGCTTGAAGTTGTTGCTTCTAGCCCTGACCACAGAGTAAAGGCCATCTCCATTCTCTCTGTAATAACACTTCCAGCATTAGACCAATGTTATCAAATACGCCCTTTCTTTTCCAGACTAAGTAAGCCAAGCTCTTTCACCTTTTCCTCATCAATCGTCCAAGACCCCCTAATTATTTTTGTTACTTTGTGTTGGACTGCTTCCAATCTCTCCACATCCACATCCATCTTAAACTATGGTGACTATGGGGACTGGAGTAGATCACCTTGCGTGATCTTTTCCAGCTCTGCTTTCTTAACAAGTCTGAAGTCCACAGCAGAATCAGCTGTGTGGGAGGTGGGCATCACCATTGAGAGGATACTAGCATGACTGTTTCTCTGTCTAACCAGTCTGTTGGAGGTCATTGCTATGTTTTGTGAATTGTTAATGGTTATTCCTGTAGCCAACTGCTGGTTGTGAATGATTGTGTTTCATGAGTAGAAATACGAGTTGTTTGTAAATGCCATCAGAGGAAGAGAAATAGGCAACCCCAGAATCAAACCTTAGAGCTGACTTGCAATGTAAAATGGAGCTGGTTGACATGTAAGAAGCCTGGCCACTCCTCCTCAGGTTACAACAGCTGTCCATATTTCCTGATTTTGTGAGCATTTGTGGTAATTAAAAATGGTGTTGGGCTGATTTGCATAATTTAATTAGCATAAAGTTCATTTTCATAATCTT
>NW_005843823.1:0-4564 GCF_000455745.1 Alligator sinensis | reverse complement strand
TAGTGTCCATGGTAGCCCTCTCTAAACCAAAACTGAGGACAGCTGGGGAAAGGGAGGGGGATAGGAAGTGCAATTTTCCTTCCACCAGACTTTTGGGAGTGAGAAATAGCGAAGGTTAGCCCCTTCACGGACCAAACTGTATAGGACGCAGCGGCCTAATGGCGAGTTATTGGACCACCGTCGTTTAAATCCACAAACAATGCTCTGGGAAGAGCAGCATAACTTCCACAAAGTTGCCCGTTGTCCTAAAATTATTGGACCACCGTCGTTTAAATCCACAAACAATGCTCTGGGAAGAGCAGCATAACTTCCACAAAGTTGCCCGTTGTCCTAAAACCCTGACTTAACCATTCTCTATTTTAGCACAGCTTCTGAATACAATCATCATGGGGGGTATGGCCATCACCCTGGTGACCACCCCACGCACACATGCCAAGCCCCAACACGGAGGAACATAATGTTGACTGCTACCACCCCCTCTCCCACAATTCAGGACACCCCCTCCCATTGTTGGCAAGCCTTCCCCACCCCAGCTGGTACTCGAGTCCATCATCAGCAAGTAGAAACTGGAACTTTGTCCTCAAACCTTGAGTGATTCATGTCCCCAACCCAGCTCACACACCCTGAAAACACGTCTCTCTGAAACTATAGGCATTTAGGATTGCCTATGTACTCCTTAAGTGACAACATAGGGCAATCTTGCTCCGACCTGTGTGAGGGTATGGTGGAAGAGCACCAGCACTGACAGCATGCCGGGGCACTGAAACTTAACAGGTGGTTTGGTATTATTTGCCTTTCCTTTTGGCTCAATCCTGGGTGCTGGGAAGAAGGGTAACTTGTCTCAAGCATCTGTTGATGGGAACATGTTCTTGGATAGTGAGACAGGCAGCAGTAACATAGAGAAGACATATAGCTCAAGGGGATAGTGAGGTGATTGGGCTATGGGGTGTGATGTGGACAAGCTCGTTTGTTGTGATGTGCTGGGATGGTCAGTACCAGTGGCGTAAGAGCTGTCATGTCTACATGGCTCATAAACCATATGAGCACCACTCCTGAGTAGAAGGATGGACTCCTAAACGGCATTCTGATCCTCTTGTGTAAAGTTCATTCTCATAACTTTAATTAGCTCTGTACTCAAACAAACCAATGATACTTTTGCCAATGGTATTGAGTGTGCTTGTCTGAATCTGAGATTTCAGCTCTGAAATTCGTTAGGTCATTTTAATAACACTAAACTGACCCAACAATGACCACTCCCAAGTGCCCTCACCAACCAAGCGGCAATGTTGGGAGGATGGTGTTGGGGAATAAAGTGATGGTAGTGTCCATGGTAGCCCTCTCTAAACCAAAACTGAGGACAGCTGGGGAAAGGGAGGGGGATAGGAAGTGCAATTTTCCTTCCACCAGACTTTTGGGAGTGGAAAATAGCCAAGGTTAGCCTCTTCACGGACCAAACTGTATAGGGCTCAGCGGTCTAATGGTGAGTTATTGGACCACCATCGTTTAAATGCACAAACGATACTCTGGGATAAGCAGCATAACTTCCACAAAGTTGCCCATTGTCCTAAAACCCTGACTTGACCATCCTCTATTTTAGCACAGCTTCTGAATACAATCATCATGGGGGGTATGGCCATCACCCTGGTGACCACCCCATGCACACATGCCAAGCCCCAACACAGAAGGACATGATGTTGACTGCTACCACCCCCTCTCCCACAATTCAGGACACCCCCTCCCATTGTTGGCAAGCCTTCCCCACCCCAGCTGGTACTCGAGTCCATCATCAGCAAGTAGAAACTGGAACTTTGTCCTCAAACCTTGAGTGATTCATGTCCCCAACCCAGCTCACACACCCTGAAAACACGTCTCTCTGAAACTATAGGCATTTAGGATTGCCTATGTACTCCTTAAGTGACAACATAGGGCAATCTTGCTCCGACCTGTGTGAGGGTATGGTGGAAGAGCACCAGCACTGACAGCATGCCGGGGCACTGAAACTTAACAGGTGGTTTGGTATTATTTGCCTTTCCTTTTGGCTCAATCCTGGGTGCTGGGAAGAAGGGTAACTTGTCTCAAGCATCTGTTGATGGGAACATGTTCTTGGATAGTGAGACAGGCAGCAGTAACATAGAGAAGACATATGGCTCAAGGGGATGGTGAGGTGATTGGGCTATGGGGTGTGATGTGGACAAGCTGGTCTGTTGGGATGTGCTGGGATGGTCAGTACCAGTGGTGTAGGAGCCGTCATGTCTACATGGCTCATAAACCATATGAGCACCACTCCTGAGTAGAAGGATGGACTCCTAAACTGCATTCTGATCCTTTTGTGGGTTACCTTTGGTTTATAACAGCAGTGGGAACTGGGGGGTGGTCTCCTTGCTCCTGATCTGAGCCCAATGCACTGTCAGGGGTTGCAGGGTTCACTTTAGCATCATTTAGGACTCTATCAACTCATCCCTAGCTAGGAGATGGGCCAGCTTCTCATAATAGCTACAACTTACCCTTTGAGACCCCCAGGCACAAGTAGTGCACTTATAGAGCAGGTCTCCCCATCCCACACACTTAGCACCTTGGCCCCAGCTCAGCACTCCTGCCAAGCACGGTTGTGAGCAGTGGCTCATCCTCACGAAGCACCAGGTGTACTTCATCCCCTGATTGCAAGGTGGTCATGGACTCTCTTCACTGCTAGTTAACTGACTGCTTAGTGAACGCAGCAGAGGATGGTGGTGCTTGCATTTTGGAGGCAGGCCACCTTCACCATACTTGAAAGAGCCCTCCACAACATTGCATTAGAGTTGGGGCCGAGTCCTTGGGGTGACCATCCAGAAAAATGAGGGGGTGCTGAGCCTTCAGACCTGGCAGTAAATTGGTGAGGTCACTTATTGGCTGAGGCCTGTAACCTCTGGGTGGAGTTTGAAGTATGTCACAAGGCGACTCCTCAGACCTCCACTTGGTTGGAAGTGAAGCATTGTGGGATACTGGAAGACTGACGAATTCCCTATTGTTCTCTCCTGTAAAAGTAACATGGAGTGCTTCAAATGGAAGTTCTTCATAGTTGTCAATGTTTTTTCAGGGTTATTTGTGAGGCAGAAAAGTTTTGTTGGGTTTTTTTGCTGCATCTTCTGCAGCACTTGCAGGGCACCTACAGAACAAAAAATATTACATCTGTCTATACCCTAAAGTATCAATGAGACAAAGTGCCCACTTATTGCCCCCTGGCTGTCTGCCCTTCCTGCCAGCTGCTCCCCACTGAGTCTTCTCTCTGCCTGATCTCCTCCTGCTGTTTGCCCCCTCCAGTCACTTACCCCCCAACAGCAGTGCTTATACCCCAGATGCCTACCCCACCCACCCACTGCCACTCATGCCACCTCGTGGTTCTGTGTCCAGCTCTGGCCTGGGGCTTAGAGCACATAGTAGCTCCAGCCCGAGCCCCAGCCCTGATGAGGCAGTGGCAGTAGCAGTTACAGTGGCAGAGGCAGTGGTGGCAGCTCCAGCCCCAGCCCCAGTCCAGGCCTGTATCAGGGGAAGAGTTAAGAGTCTAAATCCTCTATATTTTCTACATAGTAAACATACCATGCCAAGCAGCAAGACCCATTATCACAACAGTGCTCTGCGGGTTTAGGCATAAACCGTTTGTGAATTTTGGACCTTAGGGTCAATAAGCAATAGGACTATACATGTATGCCAGTTGTTCACCCCAAATCAAATGTGTTGAGTATTAGAGAACATTTCAGACTATTGTGTCAGCCCTGCATTTTGCAATGCAGCATGGTTCAGCAAACTGGCTTCTTCCCCTTTGCATCCCCTCCCGTTTTCTTTATCAAGGATAGATGGTGTCACTCACATTTTATAGTTAAAGTACTCTGAAGCCTAGGGCCAGGAAAGGGTGAAAAGAATAAGAAACAACAAAAAAAGATTGAAAAGTATCATAAATTATATTACCTTTTAGCTCACTGAGTCAAAACAGCCTTTTTTTTTTCCTTCAGGGTCCACTGTGGAGCAATTACTGCTAATTCCTCTGGGAAAAAATAATCCCATGACCATTCATATATCACTCTGGATATTTTTCTTAGTCTAACAAGATACCCTATGTATTCTGCAGATGAACTTTTTCAGTTTCATGGATGCAGTAGACATTGTGAGGCAGAGTTTAGGATGAAAGCAATCCTATATTAGTAGTAGCAGTACGAGTAGTTGTAGTAGTAGCATTTGTTGTAGCAGCAGCAGCATGTGTAGTAGTAGTAGTAGTACATTTATATAATCAACAGTTGGTGGATTTTTTTAGAGTATGATTTTGCAGAATCTTCCTTTGTGCCACTGAAGCAGAGAAGAAAGAATCTGTGAGCATGTATATTGTTGCTAAATCCCTGTGTTACTTCATGTACTGGTAAGCAGAGAACTGGACCAAGTGCAAGTCAATGAGCATTTTGCCACTGAGTTTTATTAAAACACCTTTGTCTTGTGGCTCAGTCCTAAATATGATTGCATATTATTATTCATTCTTGATGTGGTTGGTAGTGGTGTTGTTAGTACTACTATGACTATTAACATTACTACTTCA
>NW_005843822.1:37256-41561 GCF_000455745.1 Alligator sinensis | reverse complement strand
AGAGCGCATTACAAATTAAAACAGAGTTATTACATGGATTGTCAACCATACTTACAGAGGCATGGTGGAATGGTACCCACTTTAATACAACCAGAAGGGGGCTGTATCCGTAAGTCTCCACCACTTATCCTCATCCTTTTACACCAGTGGAGTTCCTGAAGCAAATCAGTGCTATGATTCTGCCCAGACAATGCCGTTTCATTAACCCAATATAGCATCGTCCCCATGAGTGACAGTGCAAGCTCTTCCGCTCTCTGGGAGGTGAAGCACGGTTACAAGCTCCCAAAGTGGAAAGATAAATGTGATCTGTGAAAAAAACGGGGTGTTCACTACTATCTCTGGCCGTTCCCCCATGGGAGGCCCCGACACCGCCCATGTATAACGGACAATGCCGTTTCATTAACCCAATATAGCATCGTCCCCATGAGTGACAGTGCAAGCTCTTCCGCTCTCTGGGAGGTGAAGCACGGTTACAAGCTCCCAAAGTGGAAAGATAAATGTGATCTGTGAAAAAAACGGGGTGTTCACTACTATCTCTGGCCGTTCCCCCATGGGAGGCCCCGACACCGCCCATGTATAACGCCACACCCTGTTGGAGGTCACAAGTTAAAATCCCAACCCTCCTAAATGCTTCGTTGCTCACTGCCCAAGTATTGTTCTGACCAGAACAATGGTATGTCCGAGCTACTTTTCCAAATTGTTCAGCGAGAGCTCGAGTAGCGGAAGGGTTACTTAGATGAGAATGGCCAGTCATTTTCTGTTCCATAAGTGCACTTAAGACCTGCAGACAAAGAGATACTCCAAGTTATCTTTGAGACAGACTTAACTCCACTATGAATGTGTGGAACTTGGATAAATCCCCCCAAAAAACACTGAAGGAGTAGCCAATCTCCGACAGATGGTAGGGCTGCTCACTAGGGGAGTCATGCTCAAAGGAAAAAATGTTAAAGCACACTGATATATTGCTAACTGATGTAGGATTAAAGGCAGCCTGTCTTGCCCAAGTCATGATAGACACTGCTTTTAAAGCAGACAAAAGTCAAATTTCGAGTACTGCACGTGCGCAAGTCCAGTTATCATTGAATATGAATTTTTTCCCAAATAATAAACAATGTTAAAAATAAAGAATGGCCCCCTGGCTTAGCGAATGACATGCCTGCAACATTTAAAGAAAGATATGCCTACCAAAGTACCTGGATTACCACTTGAGAAAGCTGCAATAAAGGAAAATGTTCATTCCTGGTGCAAGGAGTAAAAAATAGAGACTAGACCACTGCTTATTTGCTAAACCTGGAGCTAGGAGAAAGATGCCTTTAAGACTGAAATCTGCATTGCCCCATATGGGAAATAGTTACCCCTGATGTCCCTCAGTATGTAGCACAGTCCCCCTTAGTTCAAATTAGTAGCACCTTAATTAGATTAAGAACCCTATGGAGAGGCTAGCCTCTCAGCCCACCTAACATGATCTGCGTATACGAGTTACCTAATGTGTCATATGTAACAATAGGACAACGTGTTTGATGGGAAGGACCAGGGCATTTGCTGCATGAAAATGATACCACCTGGACTTTATGCAATTTGTGTTGCTTAGGAGGTAAAAGTGGAGCCGTTGCTCTACTGCAATTAAGTAACTGTACTATTGCCCTAAAATAGCCAGAAATTTCCTCTGAGACTATACCTCTCAACTTTATGATGCCCACTTCATGGTTATCAAATGTAGACATGCCACGATTAAAAAAACAAACAAACAAACAAAAACTGGAATGAAGTGAAAAATAAGATGCAAAGCCTTGAGGCAAAGGCTTGGCAAAGCACTCAGTTGGTTCTCCTTGCTCGAGAGGGTGGGCGAATCGTCAGTCTGGCTGTCAACGTGCCCAAGCCTTGTAAATGGTATATTGTAATCTACACTATTCGTGTCACCAAGTGCCACCTCAACTACATAGCTAACCATCTTAAGCATCATAGTACTCTGCATTGCCCTATTGGCAACAGCTAAATAGTGTTTTAATTGTTGTTCTTGTAAATCTGTTCATACTATGCAAGTTAAATTTATAAATCCCTCCCCATTTCTCTGATGTAGCACATGTGCCTTTAGCATTTTTACTGTAGCTATCATAGTGCTTCAGCAAGCAAGAAGTAGAGTGTGACAGCTGAAATCACGTCTGTGTGATAAAGATGCTTGCTGAAGGCTCTAAGAAGATTAGACCAAGTGTTTTTTTCTGTATTTGTTTAGATATTAAGCTACATGTTGTTGCTAAAAGCCTAATTAAAGATTAAGATGTAGTGAGGCCTTGTATAAAGTAAGGCCTAGTAAATTTAGCAAAGCCTTGAAGTAGTAACACCCTGTGGCATAGTTAAAGTTAACTTATCAAAGGAATGCAAAGTTGTACTGCTATTGGTCAGTCTAAAAACAGTTGAAGTAAAATGAATCCGAGTAGTTGTACATTATCAGAACCATTCAGAAGCTTTAAATTGGCTAAAATATCTGGAAATCATTCAGAAGGAAGATACAGATCTATAAAAAGGATTCGTTAGCTGTTGCCTGCCTGGATCAGTGGGCCCAAGGACCTCGAGAAGCCCAAGGACTGCATTCCAGGGTCCTTCCCAGTACCCTTCGGACAACGCTGTTTGGGGATGCCTGACCTCACTGAACTTTGTGGCAAGAAAGATTGCTGTGTATCAGGCATCGGAGGGGACTGCCGATAAGTTGCTGATGTGAATTACTTTTGTCTGTCATTGTTTGTCTTGTTTTTACGCATAGTTGTGTTTTCGTTAAGTCAATAAAACTTTCTTACCTTTCTACCCCGACCATACTCTCAATCCTGAACCGTCCGCAGGCAGCTGGGACAGACACAAAGGACCTCTAAGTAAATCTTTTTTGCCAAAAGCTGAAATAAACAAAAAAAAACATGTATATACTTGTGTGTGCCAAAAGCTGAAATAGACAAAAAAAAAACATGTATATACTTGTGTGTAGCCATATTCCTGTGACTTTTGCTAACATTTAGATTCTTTTTAGAAGAAATGGCTGAAGTCAAGATTTTTTAGCAGAGTTTTTCCAATGGAGATTTTTTTTTACATTTCACCCCACCTTCATCGAAGAGAGGATACTTCCTATGTCGGTATCCCAAACCTTAAATAACAAGTCCCTTTTCAGATGATTTTCTAGCCAACATGCAGAATTGCAGGTGCCCAGAGGCGAAGCCTTAGAGCCGAAGTTGGGAAATGACGCGCAAGGTGAATAACAGGTAAGAGGCACCCGGCCAGGCCATTCTATCTGGCCTGCGGGGCCCCTAAAAATTTAGAAAATTAATAATTATTTGCCCATCCAGTTAGCCCTGGGCTGCTTGTCATGTGGCCCTTGACGGCTTGCCAAAACTGAATAAGCGGCCCTCCGCCCAAAATAATTGCCCGCCCCTGGGTTAGAAGCTTGGAGCAACCAACATGTCAGGCCCAAGCTGGGCTCTCAGGATGTTATGGCCCAAATCCTTTTGTGACCTTTCTGATAAGACTGTGGAGATTTGTAATTAGACTGAAGATACAAAGAAACCCCAGGGAATTTCTTTCAAATAACTTGCCATTCATAGTTTCATAGTTGGTAGAGTTCGAAGGGACCTGAGCAGATCATCAAGTCCACCCCCCTGCCATGGCAGGAAAAAGTACTGGGGTCAAATGATCCCAGAAATGTGTTCATCTAACCTCCTTTTGAAGACCCCGCAGGGTAGGAGCCAGCACCACTTTGCTTGGAAGTTGGTTCCAGGTCCTAGCTGCCCTGATTGTGAAGTAGCGCCTCCTGATGTCTAGTCTGAATCTATCCTCTGCAAGCTTGTGAACATTGTTTCCAGTCACTCCTGGTAGTGCTCGGGGGAAGAGGAACTCCCCCAATGCCTGCTGGTCCCCTCTGACTAGTTTGTAAGTGGCCACTAGATCCCTCCTCAACCTTCTCTTGTGCAGGCTGAACAGATTCAGGTCCCTTAGCCTCTCCTTGTAGGGCCTGCCCCGCTTCCCCCGATCATGCTGGTGGCCCTCCTCTGAACCCTCTCAATGCTGTCCACATCTCTTCTGAAGTGTGGCGCCCAGACCTGGACACAGAACTCCAACTGTGGCCTGACCAGTGTCGCATAGAGGGGAAGGATCACCTCCTTGGACCTGCTTGAGATGTATCTGTGGATGCATGACAAGGTGTGGTCGGCCTTCCTGACCGCATCCCCACACTGTCGGCCCATGTTCATTTTGGTATCAATAATGACTCCAAGATCCTTTTCTGCCTCTGCACTGACAAGAAGGGAGTTCCCCAGCCTGTAG
>NW_005843822.1:34117-37089 GCF_000455745.1 Alligator sinensis | reverse complement strand
GTTTCCTGGGTCCTCCTTCCTCCCTTTTTTGAAAATGGGAACCACATAGGCTCTTTTCTAGTCCTCTGGCACCACACCAGAGCATCATGAGTGCTTGTAAAGCTCCTCCTTATGCCAGGAGTCCTGCAATGACCTCTGCTAGTTCCCTCAGCACTCTGGGGTGAAGGTCATCAGGACCAGCTGATTTAAATACATTCTGTCCTTCCAGAAGTTCTGAGACTAGATCCTCACTAATCCTAGGCCTGGGTGTGCCTCCCCCAGGGCCTGAAGGGGTCCCGGCAGACAGGCTGATCTCGTCCCTGCTCAGGAAAATGGAGGCAAAGAAATTGTTTAATAGGTTAGCCTTGTCATCTGGTGTGACAACCAGATTTCCTAGCATGTCTTGCAGAGGCCCCATGTTACCCGGTACCTTCTTTTTGCCCCCTATGTATTTAAAAAAGGACTTCTTGTTGTCCTTTATCAGGGTCGCTAGTCCCAGTTCCATCTCCGCCCTCGCCTTCCTGACTGCCCCCCTGCAGCCTCGAGAAACCAAGGTATAGTCCTCCCTGGTGATGGCCCCTCCCTTCTCACAGGGTCGCTAGTCCCAGTTCCATCTCCGCCCTCGCCTTCCTGACTGCCCCCCTGCAGCCTCGAGAAACCAAGGTATAGTCCTCCCTGGTGATGGCCCCTTCCTTCTCGTTGGTGCCCACCCTGCCCAAATTTTTCTTTTGAGCTAAGTACTTGGTATTTCCTTTTCTGATATGTCATAGCTAGGTCCACAGTCAAGGACTTCCTTAGTGAAAGATGTGGTGAAGATCAAAGTGCAGATATCCTCATGGCTCCTTCAGGGTCACTTGCAGAACTGATCTTCCAGAGCCCAGGCCAGGGTAAGGCCTAAGGTGTAGAGAGGGTCTTTTCCATGTCATGAGTGCCTGTGCCTTTAGCATATACAGGAACTCATTCTTTTACTCCAATTGATTTAATGCATAGAGTGGGATTATCTGGGAGCACTTTGTGACCTGGAAGTAGTTGTAAGAAAGCCTTGCCCCACTAGTCAGAAAATTCTGCGCACCTGGGGTGTGGACAGACATAACTTTAGAAGCATTTAAAAAAAAGCTGCTACACAGACATACAGGTGGGATAAACATCTTCTCTTTTTGGTCAGAGAAGCAGATTACTGGAAAGTAGGAAATGTAAATTAAAAAGGTGGGAGAAAGAGCCAAGATTAGCATGTCCTAGGGATGTGCCCTTATCATTAGGTTAAATAGAAGGACTGCTGCCTTCCCCTTCCCACTCCAGGTGCCAGCTCCAACCTCCAGATGCATACCAACGATCATTTTTGGCCACCAGCAGACATACAATCTTGGATCTCACACTTCAAGTAGTATATAGGAATATCAGAAAGAGTTCTGTGCAGAGGCACATAAGTGATTGGGGGCCAGGGTGGCAAGACTCATGAGAAAAGGCTGAAAGAACAATGGTTATTAAGTTTGGAGAAGAGAAGACTGAAGGGGGGTATATAGGAATATTGGAAAGAGTTCTGTGCAGAGGCACATAAGTGACTGGGGGCCAGGGCCACAAGACTCATGAGGAAAGGCTGAAAGAACAATGGTTATTTAGTTTGGAGAAGAGAAGACTAAAAGGGGTGGGGGCAGGAGTTGATAAGTCTTCAAGTACCTGACGGACAATTAGAGGGCGGAGAGCTGGGCTTTTCTCTTTGGCCATAGGGGGACAGAACTAGAAACAATAGCCTCAAGATGCAGCTGAGCAAGTCTAGGTTGGCAATCTGGAGGAACTTTGACTATGAGGTTAGTCAAGAATGGAACAGGCAATCCAGGGAAATTGTGGAGTCTCCATCCCTGGAAGTTTTCAAGACCAAGTTGGACAGACATTTGACTGGACTGGCTTAGTCAGGCATAATCCTGCCTTGAGCAGTGGACTGGGCCTTTTGAGGTCCCTTCTAGGCTATAATGGACTGGGTTATGGGTGGTCTGGCCAAGTGGTTAGGCTACCAGAACAGGATCAGAGATAGGGGCAGAATCCAAAACACAGGCCCAACCCAGAGTTAGGAAACAGATACCGAGGGCCTTGTTACATGGTAATTTTGGGCAGCTCCTTGACCTTTTAACCCCTGGATTGCCCGTAAATTGACACTTTAAACAAGTTTTAAGCACTAATTAGGCAGTTCAAAGTTACACTACTCCAAGGCAGGCTAGAGTCATACCGCTCTATGGTACGCTTTAATACCCCACCAACCCCCGTTAGCCTGGATCCTGCCACTGCCCCCCATCCCCCTGCTTACTTATCACCACCACTTCTGCTACTCTCTGGTGAGAAGAGCAGAAGCAGCTGCCTGGTGCACATGTTAATCCTTTCCTGGCTGCTCACCTGGGACAGGCAGCCACAAGTAAGTAATGTCCGAGGGCAAAGAGCTGATTTAAATATTAAGATTCACACCCCTAGGTGAGGAGAAAGTATGCTAATGAAACATACATGTATGGAAATGAGATACATAGCTAAAACACAGGTATAGAGACATGCTCAGTAAAGAACTCCTTTCGTCACTCCCTTATAACCAATTAGCAAACAAGAATGCTTATAAAGGTCCAATCCTCCTGTATAAAAGATGCTCATAATTAAGACTCTGTGTGCTTGTTACGTGAAATTATTCCGCTTGCACCTTGTATTGCTAGCAATAAATCTTTATACTTTCACCCCTGGTATCTTTATTGGCTTTTGCATACCGGGCACGATCCCAGACTTGAGCTGGGGCTCAACAGTAGGATGGGGCCACGAGCACCATAAGCCACCTGAACCCTGGATGCTCAACAAAGGAGAAGGTCTGGCCATCCAGAGCAAGCATCTCCCCAATGCTCTAGGTGATCTCGCTCGCGTTGGGAATGCACTCCCCTTTGTCTGTGCCTTTCCGCCACTGGTCCAGGGTGGCCTGCCTCTGCTTCTTGGGGATGGGGGCTTAGGAGAGAGAGGGGGGC
>NW_005843822.1:6379-28184 GCF_000455745.1 Alligator sinensis | reverse complement strand
CATGAAATTATTCCGCTTACACCTTGTATTGCTAGCAATAAATCTTTATACTTTCACCCCTGGTATCTTTATTGGTTTTTGCATACCGGGCACGATCCCAGACTTGAGCTGGGGCTCAACACCAGGACCTGGTATAGGGGAGCTCCGGCGGGGCTACCTTGCCTTTCAGTCCTCAAAGCTCCTCCTGCCCTTAAAATGACAATGCTTATTGCTTTCTTCCTCACCCAACAGCCAAAATGGCAGAACTGGCTAGGTCTCATTCCAATCTCTATTGTTTTCTTTCCCTTATAACCTTCTGACTGAACCTCCTTCTTTATCTCTTAACAGTTCTGCTCATACAACACTAGGCTTAGTTGAGAACGTCAGTAATTTTCATGTGGGACAGCAAGAGTTTAAACCTTACTAATGCCACAATCCTGGGAGAGAAGATGAATAACTACCTTTCATTAGTATTCCTTCCTATACCATCACCTTCTGTGTGCAGAGCATTACTGACTTGTATGCATTCTGTACAGCACATCATGTCTCAACAACACTCTCCATTTATTTTATAATAACAAATGTCTGTGAACCAAATCAATACTTCTCTTCCTTCAAGGTCTTCCTACCTATATAAATAAATTAAATAAAAATTATATTAATGTTGCAGACAAGGTTCTTTGGGTGAATCTGATATCTTTTATTAGACCAACTTAAATATGTGGAGAACAATTTTGAAGCAAGCTTTCTGGTTCAAAAACCCTTCATCAGGGTTTGTACAACCTACACCCCTGTATTAACGTTGCAAGCATTTATTCTCAAAACTAATAAATTTACATAGGTAAAATTTAACTATATTTGAAGTAAAATGTGCACATATTGCCAAAATTCCATGTAATTTCTTTTTTAAATGTATACATACACTGATATTCCAGATCCCAAAATTGATTGTGTGTCCTCATTGATTTTGACCGCAGTAAAGTTGATTCACTGGATGTGGTTATCCAGTCAAGAAGGTAGACAGGTTATGTTTAGGGAGCCTTTTCTAGCCCCTTCCCCAGGTGGGATGAGCAGAGCAGATCCTGAAGGGAGCTGTTCAGTTGCAGTTAGTGGCCAAATCGCACTCCTGCCTCATCCAAGTGTTAGACAACCTTCTAGAAACTGCTGACTTTGTACCAGTTTATGATTAGGAACTTCCAACCCTCACAGTCTTGCCTATCATCAGTAGCTGGTCACCAAAGAGCTTGAAAAATATGCTGGAATAGCCGTTTTCATGGAACACGCCTGTGCGTGATTTCTTTAATCATGAAGAAACTACTGCATATCAGCTCCCACGTAGCTCTTGACAAAATGGAAACCTAAAACCAATGGCAAACAAGCCAAGACAATTGCAAATCTCATTCACCTTCACAGCTGTCAAGATTCTAACATCTGCTTGCTCCACTGTTGAGGACTTATAGACCCATGGCTGGGGGCTGGCTGGCTTATTATAGTGGTGACCTGTACACTATGTCACAGCACCATCAAAGATATCTGTGGCTTTTCAGGAAGGAAAGCATTGCTTTTCCCACTGCATTCTGGTGTTACTGCCGCTGCTTGGTCCAACTCCACAACTGCTTATTTATCAGTTACCCTTGCTAACCTTCCCTGAAGATCATTCCTCTATCCACCACCTGTGGACATGCTAGGTATCAGTAAAGCTCTGCCACCAGAACATCAGGACCATCATGGACAATCCTAACAGTGAACACCCAGAGCACCACACCACAGTCGTGACTCAAGAACTTAGGTGACACTTATCGAAGTTGCTGCACTAAGAAAGACCAAAGGTCCTTCATCAACAAGCTCTTAATAAACAGTCCCCAGCTCTGGTAATTCAGATTTGTGATGAGACTCTGGAAAGCATTATTTTCTGTACTTCAGAAGCCATCTGTCAGAAGGCTGACATCAATGAAGAAATCCAACTTTGTTAGGTTTGACCTAGAAACCACTACACATAGCCCAAGCAAAAGTCTCTGTTCTGTAACTAATGCTCAATTGCAATGATAAGGAGAAGACAGTCTTAGATAAAGGAGACTTGAAAACAAAAATAGAATTAGTGGAGTAGGGCAAAGAGCTGATTTAAATATTAAGATTCACACCCCTAGGTGGGGAGAAGGTATGCTAATGAAACATACATGTATGTAAATGAGATACATAGCTAAAACACAGGTATAGAGACATGCTCAGTAAAGAACTCCTTGCGTCACTCCCTTATAACCAATTAGCAAACAAGAATGCTTATGAAGGTCCAATACTCCTGTATAAAAGATGCTCATAATTAAGACTCTGTGTGCTTGTTACGTGAAATTATTCCGCTTGCACCTTGTATTGCTAGCAATAAATCTTTATACTTTCACCCCTGGTATCTTTATTGGCTTTTGCATACCGGGCACGATCCCAGACTTGAGCTGGGGCTCAACACCAGGACCTGGTATAGGGGAGCTCCGGCGGGGCTACCTTGCCTTTCAGTCCTCAAAGCTCCTCCTGCCCTTAAAATGCAACAGCTCTAAACTCAAGCTAGCACTAACACTGATCAACACTTGTGTGGCTCACAGCATAACATGTAACAATGCCCCAAGTTACCAGATCCAAATCATAAGCCAGGTCAAAGTTTAAGAGTCAGAGGCACAGTTACCAAATCTAAAGGAAAATCTCAAAACTAGAGTCCAGGCATAAGCCAGGTCAAAGTTTAAGAGTCAGAGGCACAGTTACCAAATCTAAAGGAAAATCTCAAAACTAGAGTCCAGGAAAAAAAAAGTAGCAAGTTCAGGGTATCAAACTGCACAGACTTACCAGAACAAATTTTCCTCAGGAACCACTGGCTGGCCTGGAGGCTTTTACCACAGCTGAACATAAACGGGGAAGCTGTTCTCTTGGCAGCTGGCCGGAGTTGTGATCTAAATTAGGGCTACCAGTCAAAGTCTCAGTCAGATGTGGCCCACTAGGCAATTAGCTCAGGCTGGGTTTCTTGTCAGGCTGCCTGATAGCCTTGCTTTCCTATGCTTCTGTGAACTGCACATAATGTCACTTCTGCTCCCCACCCCTTCTACATCAACATGATTCATGAATTAGACTTCAGTGTTTTTGCTGATCTTGCAAGGAAAAGAAACTAGCCAGGCAATCATGACTGTTAATAACAAAGGGGTGTCAAACACACAGCCCAAGGGCAGGATTTGGCCTGTGAAGCCCTACCATCCAGCCCAAATCAGTCTCTTAAAATGGACTACCCCTTTATCACCAGTCAGTGTGTGCTGTTGTGTAGCTGCTTCCAATACCATATTGCTTTATTCAAACGCTACATTGCAAACCAGTGGAAATGAATTAGTGCGATTGCTTCTATTTAATTTCCTCTTTTTCAGGCACTACATAATAAAGCTGCTGCTGGTGTTACTATAATTATAATTATCACCATCACCATCTCTTAGTGGCATTTCTTTTCTTTCCATTTTCATAGATTTCATAGACATTAAGGCCGGAGGGCACCTCGGAAGATCGTTGAGTCCAGCCCCCCGGCCCAGGCACAGGAAGTCAGCTGGGGTCACAGGATCCCAGAAAGGTAAACGTCCAATTGACTCTTAAAGCAGTCCGGATTGGGTGCTTGCACCACCTCCAGCGTCAGTCTGTTCCAGGCCTTGGGGGCTCGGACAGTAAAGAAATTCTTCCTTATGTCCAGCCTGAAATGCTCTTGCAGAAGTTTGTGACCGTTTGACCTTGTCATCCCTTGGGGCGCTCTGGTGAACAGGCATTCCCCCAGATCCTGATGCACACCCCTTGTGTACTTATTGGCAGCCACCAGGTCCCCTCTGAGCCTGCACTTTTCCAGGCTCAAGAGTCCCATAGCTCTCAGCCTGTCAGCATAAGGTCTGTTTTCCTGACCTCTCATCATGCACGTGACTCTCCTCTGGACTCTCTCAAGCTTCTCCACATCCTTCTTGAATTGTGGAGCCCAAAATTGAATACAGTACAATTTTTTACTACTTGCATAAAACAGATGAACAGCAATTGGTGGAGAAGTTCTGCACACTGGGAGAAGGGGTAAAACCAGAATATTCTTCCCAGAGAAGTAAGTGTCCGTCCTAGTGAGACACACTCATTCTGGCTTTCTTCCCTCTCGTAGGCAGTTGGTGGTCCAGCTGCCCATTTCAAAAGAAGATCTAGAGACAGACTTAGACAGTGCCTAGACAGCTTCAAGTAGATGATTCAGTTTCAGTTGGCCTGTAGCTCTTTTATTGCTATTAACAAAAAAGGGGAGGGGGAGGGGTGGAAAAATGGTAGAGGAGAAATACTACTAGACAGATGGAAAGAAACACCAAGAGAAAAGTTGAGGAAGATAGGAGTGGAGTGAAGAACCATGGAATGAGCAACACAGAAATAGAAATTTTCTCTTAAAAATTGTATAATTCAATACTAAGTTAAAGAAGGGGGGAAATGTGGAAGGTATGTGGCCCTTGAGTTGGTTATCTGACTAGCCGCTGCCCATTATGCCTGTTATTTCCCACCTGTGGCCCTGCAGCATCTGAGCTCTGGAGCTTGATTGCCTCCTGCATACCTGGGACAGAGTGGCTGCTCCTCTGAGTTTCTGTATCCTCAGCTGCCTTTGTATTGTCTCCAGTGGGGTCTGAATGGGGTCTGCCTTGAGCTTTCTAGTTCCCCTCTCCTCAGTAATGGGGCAGGGGCCAATTACTGCCATCAATGGCCCCAACAGTTTGGGAACTCCAGACACACAAAACCAGCCATGAGCTCCTGCGGGCAGATGAGGCTTATGAGCCTTGGGGCCATTACCTGCTGCATCACCAAAATCACCACTCATATTGTCAGTCCCACCATGGGCTTATTGAAACAAAGAATAATAGAAAATTAGAGTTGGAAGGGACCTCAGGAGGTCTTCTAGTTTGGGGATGGGGAAAATGGTGGATCCAGCTCCACTGTTTTAGACTGGCTAACAACTGTCTGTAACATGCCTACCTTCCATTTCCAGTCCGATTTACTTGCTTTACTCAGAGAAGCTATGCAACCCACTGACTATACTGAACTTCCCAGCGAAATTAAATTTGGACTAAGTGTGGATCCCATAGAAGCTCTAAAGTGAGTTTTTCAGTATTTTCAGCCAGACGATAACATGTTAGGCTTGTTTTATTCTGAAAAACAAAAGCCTGGAGAACATGCAAGCATCTTTCTTGATAAGGAAAAAAAAAAATTGCCCATTTAACAGAAATTATTCCACCCCCCAACTCTGGATCAACCAGTCAATTATGACACCGCTGATTTTAAAACGGCAGTAATGCAGTCACTAAATAGAACATGAGGCTAGTAGCAATTAACTTTCCACTTGGCCTCTCCCTAGCCAGTATGCACACAGGGCTTTGTGATGCCCATAATCCAACCTCTGCAATGGCACCTATCCAAAAGAATAAAGCTAAGGTTGCCGCATGTTGTGGTGGTCATGGGCTGATTGAGATGGATTCAGAGTTAACTCTACTGATTCTTTTAGGACAGAGGTATGGTGCCAGTTACTACAGTATGAACCCCGAGATGCCATTGATGGACTGCCCACACATGAGCTTTTTTGCCACTTGGCTAGCCACCAGGATTGCAGCCTACAAGGCAATGCTAATGGTGCCTCACCAAATGCCCCCACTCACACTGAACATTAGGTCAGCCCGGTCTCCCCAGTCCATCCTGTAACCACCTTTGTGACGATAATATATGATCAGTGGGGACAGCCTAAGATCCAGGTCTTTTGGAGAGATCCAGGATCTCTGGGGAAACTGAGGCAGCAGCAAATGTTTTCAGATTCTGGCACATCCTTGTAAATTTTAAGTTGTGAGGAACTCCAGACTTCCCAAATTAAAGGTCCCCGGGTTATAACCTTGAGGGATTTAATGGCCATTCGACCATTGGCTCAATTTCCACTCCTTTACAGTTCTGGGCTGGTAGGCCAACTGCTGTGCCCACAAGTAAGGCTGTGTTTGCTTTAACCCCACTAGGAGGAGTTGGCATACTAGAAATGAATGCATTAAGGGCCCTACAGGCTGTTGTGGATCTTTCTAATTCAACAGTTCATGTTCAGCTGGGGTGCAGCATGAGAGAGCAAGACACAGAGACCATATTATCCATGCAGTGCATCATTGTTCAGCCCTTAAGGGGCCTGAAATTCTAACCCGACACCACATCTGGCCCAGTGATGTTCAAGGTATGGCAAATGCCATTCCAGAGGTCTGGGCCCAATCAAAATTAGATTGTGGAAAGATTAATGCCCTTGAAAAGGTAACAGGACTAAATTTACCCCTCTCCCCCCACCGCAACGACAATGCCACTTCCCAGCTACAGCAGAGTCCAGCCTAGAAGAAACTGTTAACAGTCTACTCCAGCAAGGTGTCTTAGTGCAACAAGCCAGCCCCAATAACAGCCCTATTTGGCCAGTTCAAAAGGCAGATGGAAAAACCTGGCACTTAACTGTTGATTTCCGAGCTCTTAACAAATTTACCCCTGCCCGGGCACCAATAGTAGCCAAATATCCTGAGGTTCTGGCTTCCATAGCCAGGGGTGCACAATGGTTTTCTGTGTTAGATCTGTCCAATGCATTTTTCGCAATTCCCCTTGACCCTGACTCTTGATATAAATTTGCTTTTACCTTTAAGGGAAGGCAGTATACCTTTACCGGTGTTCCTCAAGGCTTCCACAATACACCAGCTGTTTGTCATGCCCATGTCATCTGAATGTGGGATTTGCTCCCCTCAGAGGACCAATCTCATGTAATCTCCTATGTTGATGACATTTCAATTGCTGCACATTCACGTGTAGCATGTCTAGACAGAATTCAAAGGGTGCTGCAAATTATCCAGGACAAGGGGTTTCGAGTTAATCCTCCAAAAACGCAGTTAGTCCTTATGCAAGTGCAGTACCTTGGAGTTTGCTGGGTCAGGATGGTGGAAGCCCAGATCCTCAGTGAGCTGAACTAATTAATAAACTGCCAGCTCCAACTGATGTCACCACCCTCTGTTCTTTCCTAGGCCTTACAGGTTTTTTTTCCAGGGAGTTCATTGAGAACTACACAGAATTAGCTTCCCCTTTATATCTCCTGCTTAAGGCCAGGGAAGAATAGTTCCACTCCTCACAGTTATAAGACTGGAAGAGAAGCTAAAAGAAACATTGTGATTATGCTGGACTATTAATTATGTCTGTTAGGCCCGTACTTTTGTGTTATGTTTTTCAGGTATTATTAAGATGTGGACTCTATGGCTCAAGATTCTCACGCTACTGCTGACACTTGTACCTCTGGTACAAGGAGACACCCAAAAAGGAGAATGCAGAGGAGGCTTCCACTTGGGTTTACCACTCTATGAGCAAGGCTGTCATTGTTGTGTGGTACTCCATTGTTGCTGGAAAATACCAAAGGAAATGCAGTGTGATGCAGTTAACTCCCAAGCAGTATATTCCATAATTTCTAGCTTGGCATCCAGCTAGACTAAATCTAAAGTTCCTTGGTGGTGTAAACCAATCAAAAGAACTGACATACAGGGTACTGATTATCTGATCTGGCATAATTCTACCGGGTGCTTAGGAATGATGGTTCGGTGTAATGGAAATTGCACTTAGGCTAAGTTAATGTTTACTGACTATTATCCAGGTCTTGACATAAGAGTCTATGCAAATCTTAATAGAGGTCCAAATAATGAACCATCCTATGCCACCTATTTGACTACCAAAATTATCCCGACATCAAGCACAGTCAAGACCTTGTCCTGGATGCCAACCAGTCGAAAAAATCCAAATGATATCCTGGCCTTACAGTTTAAATTTGATCCCTCTCTATCCCCTTTGTTTAAATATCCTGATTATTGGCAACTAAATTGGTCCATGATTCCCAGGTGGATTCCAGCTGGTGAATTCAATGTGTCTCTCACAATCACTACCAATTCCTCTCAATCCAACTTTACTTGGGGAATTGATACCCTCCAGGATCGACATACTGCCACTCACAATGTAAGCAATGCTACCTTTGTACAGACATTCTTTGTAGATGGCCCAGATAGTGATATTTGGAAATGTTGAAATCCCAATGGTACAACAAAAACACAACTAGTTAAGGTGCATGGAGAAGCATGCAAAATGACGGTGGGCCCAGTTGTAGTAAAAACTGATGTACAATTGGATGTGGAAATTCAACCAACTGTTCATGCCATTAGTATCTCAATCCATTTGTCATCTGCATTAATCAAACAAGAAAAATCCCAGTGCATAAACCTTAGACAGCCCTTACAAAAAGAGTTGGGATAAATGGTTAAAAAGTGGTTAACAATGGTTAAAAAAACCCCATGGTTAAAAAAAATGTGGTTAAAAAAAAGTGGTTAAAATGTGGTTAAAAATGTGGTTAAAAAAAAGTGGTTAAAAAAGGTTTAAAAAAACAAGGTTAAAAAATGGTTAAAAAGTGTCACCACAGAAAAAAGAAAGAAAAGATTAGTTAACACAGTTCTCAGAGCTGCAGGAACTGGAATGGGAGTGATTAATTCCACTGATTCAGAAGTAATGGTAAACAAAATAAGTACCCTAGGATCACTCCTGCAAAAGATTGGCACCCCCTTGCAAAAAGGTTTACAGTCAGTCATTTACAACTAGAGATGGCAGACGTAAGCCAAAGCCTAAGTAATACTCTTACGCTGATAGTGTCTCCCTGGCAAAGGCTACCTTGTGGTTAAGAGCAAATACCTCAACAGCCCTTGCATGCATACAAGCACAATTGTGGCAATATGTCATTGCCAAGAACATAGTCGACCAAGCCTTAAAGAGAGATATACCTGAAGTCATTGGAAAAAAACAAACAAACATGTAACCAACCCCTGGGACAAATTGGTTACATCAGCACTCAGTATCACCACACAAACATTGAGCCTCACCATTCTTGACTATCAGCCACAGCAAATCCTAATAGCTAGCCCAATAATACCTCTAGGTGCCGTCATTAAAAGACGGTTCTCATACCTATAATATTCTCCCAATGGGCAGCTAAAGTACAAGGCCACTGGAAAGAGATCAACTTGCAGCTATGTGAAAAAGTTAATCAACAAGCTTAGATTTCATAGATTTCATAGACATCAGGGCTGGAAGGAACCTCGGAAGATCATCGAGTCCAGCCCTCCGCCCAAAGGGCAGGAAGTCAGCTGGGGTCATAGGATCCCAGCAAGATGAGCATCCAGTTTCATCTTGAAGGTGTTCAATGAAGGCGCTTGAACCACCTCCGGTGGCAGGCTGTTCCAGACCTTGGGGGCTCGGACAGTAAAGAAGTTCTTCCTTATGTCCAGCCTGAAACGATCTTGAAGTAGTTTGTGACCATTCAACCTCGTCATCCCTTGGGGCGCTCTGGTGAACAAACGTTCCCCCAGATGCTGGTGGTCACCCCTGATAAACTTGTAGGTGGCCATCAGATCACCCCTGAGCCTGTGCTTTTTCAGGCTAAAGAGCCCCACGGCTCTCAGCCTGTCATCATAGGGTCTGTTTCCCTGACCTCTGATCATGCGCGTGGCTCTTCTCTGGACTCTCTCAAGCTTCTCCACATCCTTTTTGAATTGTGGAGCCCAAAACTGGACACAGTACTCCAGCTGCGGCCTCACTAAGGCCGAGTACAGGGGGAGAATGACGTCCCGGGATTTGCTTGAGAAGCATCTATGGATGCAAGCCAGCGTTTTGGTCGCATATGGTTGCAGTATAGACAAGCCTTTAAGTTGTCAAATTTCGTTTTAAAGATAGCCCCAACTCTCCATACGCAGGAATGGCGGGGGAACCACAACAACACTTTAATATATGGTTGTTAGTAATACTTCTGACATTACTCAAGAATTTTGAGGAATCACCACTCTTCTCATTTACTGGGTAAAAAACCCCCCAAAAACAAAGTTGTAAATGGCATATGGAAGAAGTCTTGTATTTCCCATCCCCCAATTTCAAATTGGCTTTATCCATCATTCTGTAAAAACAGCAGGACTATATTTTCAACATGCTTTGGAAACATTAACACACTGGAGTTTATGGAACAAACCCTCTGAGGATGTAAGTCTGCAGGACTTCATTGCTTTCTGTTAAGGGCTAGGTATTAGTAACAATAATAGTGCCTCTTGGTGGAAGATAAGATAAGAATAAAAAACAGAAGTCAGCATTTACTAGGAATATGCAGCTTGAGACTGATTCCTGTAAAGATCTTGTTTTCAGTATGAAAGGCAGAGAAATGAATCACACAAAATACAGCTGAAAATATCTGCTAAATTCCCATTTGGAATTAGCAATAAACCTTTGATCATTAATGGCACTTGAGTTTTAAGAGACAAAACTAAGTCTTGTTATTAGTACAAATAAGAAGCTATAAAGAGGAGAGCAATTAAAGATGCCCCAGGGAGATAGATAGAGGCCATTGGATTTAGTTAGTGCTCTGAAAATAGAAAGAACTGATCCTTTCCTGCATTAAATACATATTAAACAGTAGTCACCTGAAGGAAGGCTACTCATGTTAGGCCTGCAATTACATACAATCCACACAACTGAAATGTTCCTTTATTTCTATTGTTGAAAAATATTTATATCATAAAGAGGGAAGAAGGACGGGGTATCTGAAGTTATTTGCAGTGCAAGAAGGACTTCTTCAGTGCTTATGTTTCCTGAATCAACAGCTTTTTCATTCCCTGCATGTAAGGTCAGTTCAACGTTGCAACACACTTTTAGGCACTCGTTTGTGAGATGCATAGGTATTAAGGCAGCTTTAGTCTGCCTTAAATTTTATTTTATTAACCCCAAACTGTTTTGACTCTGATTCATGTGAATGAATCAGGATCTTCCACTGATTGATGGATACAGCTGGTCCACCCTCCTATGACTAGAGCAGTGGAAGTGGATAGTAAAAATAGGTGGGAGGTAGGACTGATCCTCTGCCCTGGGAATCCCTGGCTGCTTTAAAAAGCCCCTGTAGAGCCAATGACATTGGATAGGATTTTAGCTTGCTGTAAAACTTTTCAGGGACCAGAGAAGCAGAGCATGACATGGCAGCTCTGCGCCCTGGACAGTGGCAGCACACAGAGCTGTGCTAGGTGCCATGCTGCTGGCAGCAGCTGCAGGGCCAGATTCCAGCTGAAACAATGGCTATCTTTGTGCACCCTAACCCAGCCTCCAAGGATGCCACCTTGGTCACCTGCCCCTCAGCTGACTACTGCAGAACAGTACGAAGTACAATCAAGGACATGCAAAGATAGCTCAAAGCCAGCTGTACACTCTCTCTTTCATACAGCCAATGAGGTCTTCTCAGTTGCTGATAACGACACACAAGAGAGAGCACAAATAAGGTCCAAAGTTACAGGAGCAATATATGGTGGGAAGGCAAGAAAGACTATAATGGGACCCGTTGCAAAAGTCAACCTTGGTCGCATCTACACGTTGCTATACAGTGACACTGCTATGACACCATGCTTTAGTACTTCCTCTTGCAGTGCAGTACAAGTGCTTGTTGGGTTGTGTACCTGCAGTGCACGGTTAGATTTCACTGCTACATCGCCTTAGCAGCACACTATACCTGGGGAGTGGACCACTATGGCAACGTGGCTGGCAATGACATGTAGACACGCATGATCGCTATGTCACTACAGTGCACCATACCCCGATGTAGTGCATCGCTGTGTCGCCATAGGGTAACATGTAGATACGCCCATTATACATTACTTAGCTGATTTAGGATGGAGGTTCAGTTTAAGTCAGACCGTTTGCCTTGTTCCTGAATGAACATATATTCTTTCCTTTCAGCTTTCTATTTGTATGCAGCGTTTGCAATTTGAATGCCACGTATTCATAGACTTCAAGATCAGAAAGGACTTTTACAACAATTCAGTCTTATCTCTTTATTCTCTTATTTTCTTGTGCTCCACATAACATAGCCCAGAGAATTTTACCTAGCAATTCCTGCCCTAAACCATAATAAACCATCATTTACTCACTGTTACCTAAGGGTAACCAAAGTGAATCACATTTTATTTTTGTTCTAAACATAGAGAAATAATTTTAATAGCACATTCAGGCACTACCATGTGGTAACACTGACTAAACCTTCACTTTAATGACAAGAACTGTATTATCACTGAATGTAAAGAAACAAAGAGAAATTCAGGATACCAAGGTATGTCTAACAACAATTACTTCTTGTAACAGATTATATATTTTAAAATATATTTTATTACGTTTCAGCTAGACTAATACATGTCCTGAAAATAAACTATCTGTGAAGAAATAATGACCTGATGAGGTACTAGTAATAAAGGCCAAAGTGCATTTATTTTAGCTAAGGACACATTGGAGGCCATGGTGAATGTGAATATAAAAAGGAGATTAGTATCTTATGATTGCATTCACGAAGGAAGAGAGTCAGGGAAATAAACCTCACATTGTGGAATTTTTCAAACCATAATCTGCGCTGTCAACCCTAAACTTTAAACAAAGTATAGCTCAGATTCCCAAAATAAGATTAGTTTAAAAATCTTAAGAGGCTTTCCCCACCTTAATCTTGGACTCATTTTAGTTTTCTGTTGGCTTTTGAGTATTTAGGATCACTCACATTGTCTTTTGCAAGCTTTTATCCAAAACAAGGAACATCATGTGTTGCATGAGAACATCAGCTTTAGTTCTGAAATCTCATTATTTCAGCAGCTAGGGACTTAGGGAAAGCATGAAAAAAAAATCACAAGTCTCCCAGTAAAGTCACAAGAGTTGGGAGCACTGTTTAATAGACTCGGTAACAGAAATGGACACATTATCTTATACTACCTATTGACAAACAAAGATCAAACCAAGTATTAAAGTAAAATCAAGAGTGACCAAGATATCTGAGCAAACGAGCCAGGACGCTTTAAGGCATTAAAGCCTCAGGGTAGAAATACCTTGGGTCTTCCCTACATTAAACAAATATGAGCAGAATCTACTTACACAACAGTTGTTGCTAGTTGCAAATAAACTAGATGTCCATCTTAGAAGAATAATACTTATTATAATCACAAACTGCAGGGAACACCATTATTGTGAGTAATTTTATAACCATTTAAGTGGTCTAAATGATTATGTGTTACTGTGACACATTATTTATCAGCTGTCACATCACTTATCAGCAACATGTGGCCACACACAGAGAGAGTCTTTGTATTGCTGCTGTTCTCTTATGTAAGAGAGTTTATTTTTTAAACCCTCTTGTGTTTCTGGAGTGAAATGATGAAGGGCAAAATAGCAAAAAAAGCAAGAAAATAAAGCAAGAATGGGATGCTGCACTTTCAAATGCAGGATGAAAAGAGGTGGAGAGGTGCCGAGGAAGAAAGGTACGTGGTGGACATCTCAGGCAGCAAGGGCTTCACAGCAGACTCCCACACTGATCGAGAAACCGGGTGAAGGAATGGGAGGAAACCATTTCTTTCTGATTAGGAGAAGTGGAGCTAATGAAGAAGGAAGTATATCATCTAGGAGTTCAGAACGTCTTCGCCTACTCCATGGGGCTTTGTTTCGTAGCATGTTTGAGTAGATTTTGACATAAAGGCATGGAACAAACTTCTAAAAATCCATAGCTTAAGCAGAAAGAAACAAAAACAGACTGACAATAAAAGAGCTGGTGGTGTCAGGGTGAAAGATGAAAGGACTTAGACCAACTTCTAGCTGTGGGGCACACTACCCCACCACGGCCTCCCCTGCCAGCTGCACTGCCCCCAGGGGAATAGCAGGAAGGAGACGCTAGGGGAGGACAGGGAGCACCAAAGCAGGGTGGGACCAGTGGCAAGAGAAGCAACAAGGGCAGGAGCAGATGGTGGAAGGAAGCAATGACAGCTGGAGGAAGTGCCACCCACATCCGTGGGGAAAGCATGCAGGACTAGGCTGATGGGACAGTGGGAGCTCACAGGCCACACATTATGGTACTTTCAATGGTTATATTGAAATTAATTCAACTAAGGTTAGGCTCATCTAAATGCTCATCTTCAGAGGCATTCAGGAAGGTTTATATCACCCCAAAAACCAGTGGGCCTGATCCACATTAGCTCACTTGAGGAGGTGCAGTAACCTAGATCGGGAATGGGTTAACCTGATTTATCGAATGCCTGCCTGCATTCAGAGCACACTCCCGGGGCTGGGAAAGCCAAGTCACTCACCCTAGCCCTAGGGCCTCCTTTTTCCTAGTCCTCCCTTGACTCTGACTGAGATATTTTTAGCCTTCATCCCTCCCACCCCACAGACAGACAACTCACCCATGGACCTACCAATCCCCCCTCTCCCTGCAGACCTACCGGACCCTCTCACCCCCCAACTCCACCTCTCATGGACCCACTAGCTCCCCTGATCCCACCCTCCTCTCCCTCCATGCCAAGTTATTCACACAGCTTTCCTGGCAAGGTTCCTGGAAAAAAAAACATCTATTTTGGTTAGCTCTAACTGCAATGCCATGTCTAGCAAATGACAGAGATGAGCATGGTGGGATGGGCAGAACTTCACCCCACTGTGCTGTTTTTTTCCAAACTATTTGCCCCCACCCAGCCCCTTTTCATACCTGAGGGGGCAAACACTTCTCTTCCAGGGACTCAGATGCTGGAGACCAGAGCCACACAGATGCACAGATGCTCCTGCAGACCCCAGCAGCATTGGAGGAAGAAGACAGGACTGGGGAATGAACTGGGGTGAAAAGTGCAGTCCCACAAGCCCATAGACTCCCATCTACTTGAGTGTGTGCAGCACACCAGTGTTGGAGAGCATGGTAGCAGCTGGGCAGGAGGGCAGGAGAAAAACCTAGAGCAATGTGTGAGCTGTTACAAGGCCTAATCCTCAGGAAGGATGAGAGGAGCATGTCTTCTGAATTAGAGACATATATATTTAAATAAACACTGTCAGCCGACTTTGTATTCAGTTCTAGGAAACAGACAATCCTAGCAGCCAATTTTCTTAAAGAGACACCCTTGAAACTGCTGGGGCTTTTTTGTACCATTGGGCACAGGAAAAAATAATGATTTGACCGGGCCCACACAGTCATGTCTTTTCAGTGTATATGATTCATTGTTTCTAGAACACAAAAGTTATCTGATCTGGACTCTTCCTGAAAAAAGAAATCTCCCCCCAACCCCAAATTTCATCCAAACACATGGCATCTTAAATAGATGAATACTTCAGTAATTGCATGGTACAGGTAGATGATCAAGAACTTGATTTATCTTACATTCATCAGGTTTGTTGAGTCTTACTTTGCACAGGTCTCCAACTGAGTTATTTGTAATTTATGCTGGCTTTAAGGACAGAGTAACCCAGTCTACTGACAGTGATGAATTTCTCAGTGATTCAAATATATGAACTTTAAAAGAGACTATTGCACTTATCCAGCCTCACTTGCACAAAGGCCAGGAGACTCAAAAAGATGGAAAATATAAGACATACACTGGAAAGAGTTATTTTTTTTAATAGTTGATTTCTCTCACTATTGAATATTATAATCTAATTTATTTACATAACATTGCTGGTTTCATTTTACAGCCAATGAAACATGATTGATTTCAGCTGGATTATGATTAAGCTGAACATTACAGGTTGTTGACCTTCCTTCACTACATACATCTAAACTATGATTTAGGCTTATTAATACCCATCTTCTCTACAAATTAAAAATATATATAGTTGTTTTTTACTATCATTTTAAGGCGGATTCTCCAGGATACAAAATAGTTTACATTCCTTTGAAAACAGTCCAAATTTCAGATCACCTTAAACTGGATGGACATGAAAACTGAGCCCAATATTCTAATAATAGTCCCCCCAAGTTTCTGTACAGTTTCTCTCTTTGCACTGCACTGAGACATAGGAGATTCACCTCCATTGACTGACTCTAATGAAGGTTTTTGTTATTGCTTTTGGTTTTGAATCTGAGGCCCTTAAAGAAGATATTCATCATGTGGTCCCTTCTTATCTGAACACTTTCTGGCTTATCATTTTTCTAACAGCAGATTTTACCTCCTTATTTCTTAGGCTATAAATAATTGGGTTAACCATTGGAGTCAGTACTGTATATATGAGGGAAAAGAACCTGTTTTCCAGACCTCTGATCGTGCACGTGGCTCTTCTCTGGACTCTCTCAAGCTTCTCCACATGCTTTTTGAATGGTGCAGCCAAAAACTGGATGCAGTACTCCAGCTGCGGCTTCAGGAAGGCCGAGTACAAGGGGGAGAATGAAGTCTTGGGATTTGCTTGAGAAGCATCTATGGATGTAAGCTGGGTTTTGCTAGCCACAGCATCACAATGAAGGCTTATGTTCACCTTGTGGTCAATCCTGACCCCCAAGTCCCTCATGTCTGTAGTGCTAGCCAGCGTAGCACTGCCGAGCCTATAAGCATGTTGCAGGCTTTTCCTCCCAAGGTGGAGAACCTTGCATGTTTTGGTGTCAAACACCATCAAGTTCTCGTCTGCCCATTTCCTGAGCCTTTAAAGGTCAGTCTGGATTGCCCTCCTGTCCTCAGGTGTGGATGCTTTACCACAAAGTTTGGTATCATCGGAAAACTTGGCCAGTCTCCTTCTGACTCCAGTGTCCACATCATTAATGAAGATGTTGAAAAATATATGTCCAAGGACAGAGCCTTGAGGGCCCCCACTGGTCACAGGGCACCATGATGGTTGATTTCCATTACCCACCACCCTCTGGGTCCAACCACGGAGCCAATTCCCCAGCCAGCGGATCATGGTGGACCTGAGGCTGCAGTTGGGCAGTTTTGCCAAGAGGTGATCATGGGATACCAGATTGAAGGTTTTTTTAAAGTCGAGATATATGACATCAGTCTCCTCTCCCTTGTCCAGGTGATAAGCCACTTGGTCGTAAAAGGAAATAAGATTGGTCAAGCAAGACCTACCCGCAAAAAAATGATGCTGGCTCTCCCTTAGGAAGTTGCCATCGGCCGGTCTGTTAAGGATGGCCTCTTTGATAATCTTTTCTAAGACCTTCCCAGGGATAGAGGTCAAGCTGATGGGCCTGTAGATTGCCGGATCCAGTTTCCTCCCTTTCTTGAAGATAGGCACCACATTGGACTTCTTCCAGTCTTCCGGCACTATGCCGGAGTGCCAGGATTTTTCAAAGATCCATGCCAGGGGCTGAGCTATGATGCTAGCCAGCTCCTTGAGTTCCCTGGCGTATAAATTGTCAGGGCCGGCCAACTTGAAGGTGTCTAGCCTCTCAAGGTGTTCCTTCACATGGTCAGCATTGATGGAGGGCAAGGAATCACCCTCAGCCAGGCATCCCTATCTCATAATGGGCAGGGACGATCCATGGGACTTGTGAAAGTCTGACGCAAAGTACCCATTTAGTAAGTTGGCTTTTTCCTGGGCATCGGTCATCCATTGTCCCTTCTGGTTTAGCAGGGGTCCAATGTTGCCCTCTGGCTCCCCACATATCTAAAAAAGGACTTTTTATTGTCTTTGATACTTGTATCCAGTTGGAGTTCAGTCGCAGCCTTGGCTTTCCTGCTTCACTCCCTGCAGGTCCTGACCAGTGCAGAGTATTCCTCCTTGGAGGTGGATCCAGTCCCCAATCCTTTGTAGGTCTTTCTTTTTAGATGCAGGAGGTATGCTAGTTCCTTGGAGAGCCAAGGGGGCTGCTGTGTCCTTTTGCTGCCTTTCCTCTGAGACAGAATAGCCTTAGTTGGTGCATCTAGGATCGCTCCCTTGAGTAGCAACTACTCTTCCTGGACTTCTTGGGGTCTCATCTACAAGACTCCTGAGATTGTCAAAGTCAGCTTTCTTGAAGTAGAGGACCTCTGTACTGCTGACTGACTTGCCAGCTTTTCCGTGGATGGTGAAGGTGATCAGCTCATTGTCACTGTCACCCAGCTTCCCTTTGATCGTTAGGTCACTGATTAGGTCATCCCTGGTTGCCAGTACCAGGTCGAGCAGCGCTTAGCTCTCATTGGCCTGTAGACTTCTTGCATCAGATAGAGCTCATCCACACATGTGAGGAAACTTTGTAACAATTTGGATTTGGCTGAGCGCTCTTCCCATGAGATGTCCGGGTAGTGGAAGCCCCCCATGACGGCCATGGACTGGGAGCGTGCAGCCTCAGCCAATTCTCTGACAAACTCTTCATCAGTCTCGATTCTGGGAGGGAGGTCTGTAGTAGATTCCCACCAGTGTATCCCCTGTGCCATGTTTCCCATGGATCATAACCCAGAGAGTCTCTAGTAATCCACCCTGGGCACCAACATCAACTTGTAGAGACACATAGCTCTTCTTGACGTAGAGAGCTGCACCTCCGCCCCTTCTGTTCACTCTGTATCCCCTGTGCCATGTTTCCCATGGATCATAACCCAGAGAGTCTCTAGTAATCCACCCTGGGCACCAACATCAACTTGTAGAGACACATAGCTCTTCTTGACGTAGAGAGCTGCACCTCCGCCCCTTCTGTTCACTCAATGCCTCCTGTACAGGGTATAGCCATCTATACCCGTGGTCCAGGCATGGGTGGAGTCCCACCAGGTCTCCGTTATCCCTATGATATCATAACTGTTTGTGTTAAGCAGGAGGACAAATTCCTCCTGTTTATTCCCCAGGCACCTGGCATTTGTGTACACGCATGCAAGGCTCCCTTAAGTGCCTTGGCCTGCTGGTTTTGCAAGTGTTGCTCAGTGGGCCAGCAGTGGCGGTAGTCCCCCCGTTCCCCGGTGATGTTAGTTTAAAGCCTGGTGGAGCAGGGCAGCCAGCCTGTCTGAGAAGAGCCTCCTCCTCAGCGGAGAGGGGTGGAGGCTGTCCCTTCCCAGCAGCTCACTGCATCTCTCTCCAAAGAGCGGACTGTGGTCATGGAAGCCAAAGTCTTCCTGATGACGCCAGCACCACAGTCTTTGGTTCACTACCTGGATCCTTCCCTCCCTCCTGAGCCCGTAGCCCAAAATTGGAAGAATCAAAGAAAACAGCACCTATGTCCCCAACCCCTTTAAGCCCTGCTCCCAAATCCCTGTAGCGTTTCATGACCCAGCTGGTAGGGCTCCAGGCCATGTGATTGGTGCCCACATGGATAACGAGCATAGGGTAGTGGTCAGTGGGCTGGAGGAGCTTAGGGATCTTCTCTTCAATGTCTCAGATATAGGCTCCCGGGAAGAAGCAGACTTCCTGGGCCAAGGGGTCCGGGCAGCAGACTGCCCCCTCAGTCCCCCTTAGGATGGAGTCTCCCACTACAAACACTTTACTTTTTGTCTTAGGGAGAGCAGGGTTGGTAGCTACAGTTGAGCCTGTGTTGCTTGTGGGAGCTGGCAGCTTAGCAGGCTCTTCTGGTCCTCCAAGAGGCTTGTACCTGTTGCAAAGCTGCAGCGGGGCACAAACCTTGGTGTGCTGGGCCTTGGGGCCCTTGACCACATTGGTCCATCCCCTTAGCTGGACAGGATGAGATTTCCCAGTGTCCTCCCTTTTTCTGTAGGGAGACCATGGTCTATCCTCTGCCTCCTGGGGGGAAGGGCCTGGCTGTAGGAGTCAATCTCCTGTTCACAGTCCCTGATGGCACACAGGCTCTGGACTGTGAACTGGAGCTCCTCCAGCTGGCACGCCAGCGACCCCAAGAGGGAGCAGACCCCACAAGGGGAGGTGGCCATGCTCCTGGACCCCAGAGCCTAAAGTCACCCTTATCTGGTGAGGGTCTTAGGTGCGTCTCTCACTGCATCTTAATCAGTTTCGTTTAGGTAGAGGAGGGGAGGGAGGGGGGTGGGGGTGAGTCCTTTGTGAGTCAGACAGACTGCATCCTGTACCAGGGTTCCCCAAGAATACAGAGCTGAGACGTAACAAGCATGCCTCTTTGCATGGCCTGTTTGTGAGGCTCCGGTTGCGTGGCTTTCACCCATGCATCTTGCACCGCTTCCTAAGCCTCTCTCACCACTCCCTAAGCCTCTCATCTATCCATTTGGATTCCATTTGGTATATGAGACCAGTCAACAAGCATATGGTCTACCCCACCTGATTCCAGGGCATCCTCTGGGTAAGCCAACAACTGGAGTAGGGAGATGATAATGGACCTGGTCCCCATGTGGCATTCAGATCAAACCAATAAGTGCTCAGAATGAGTCACCAGAACCAGGTCATCTCTGAGCATATTGCTGCCAAGACAGCAACTTAGAGAAATGGCCATACTGGCAACATAGCCACTCATAGTTTCATAGTTGGTAGGGTCAGAAGGGACCTGAGCAGATCATCAAGTCCAACTCCCTGCCATGGCAGGAAAGAGTACTGGGGTCAAATGATCCCAGAAATGTGTTCATCTAACCTCCTCTTAAAGACCCCCAGGGTAGGAGCCAGCACCACTTCACTTGGAAGTTGGTTCCAGATCCTGGCCACCCTGACTGTGAAGTAGTTCCTCCTGATGTCTAGTCTGAATCTACCCTCTGCCAGTTTCTGACCGTTATTTCTAATCACTCCTGATAGTGCTTGGGGGAACAGGGACTCCCCCAATGCCTGCTGGTCCCCTCTGACTAGTTTGTAAGTGGCCACTAGATCGCCCCTCAGCCTTCTCTTGTGGAGGCTGAACAGGTTCAGGTCCATTAGCCTCTCCTCATAGGGCCTGACCTGCTTCCCCCTGATCATGTGAGTGGCCTTCCTCTGGACCCACTCCAAGTTGTCCACATCCCTCCTGAACTGCGACGCCCAGAACTGGATGCAGTACTCCAACTGCGGCCTGACCAGTGCTGCATAGAGGGGTAGGATCACCTCCTTGGACCTGCTCAAGATGCATCTGTGGATGCATGACAAGGTGTGGTTGGCCTTCCTGACCATGTCATCACACTGTCAGCCCATGTTCATTTTGGCATCAATAATGACTCCAAGATCCTTTTCTGCCTCAACGCTGACAAAAAGGGAGTTCCCCAGCCTGTAGGTATGCTGTTGGTTCTTCCTCCCCAGGTGCAGCACCTTGCACTTGTCAGTGTTGAAACCCATCCTGTTCTCATCTGCCCACCCCTGTAACCTGTCTAGGTCCAATTGCAGCCTTTTCCTCCCTTCTAGTGTGCCCACATCCTCCCACATCTTAGTGTTGTCAGCAAATTTGAACAGGGTGCTTTTTACCCGCTCATCTAAGTCACTGATGAAGATGTTGAACAGTGCATGTCCAAGGACCGAGCCCTGGGGGGCCCCACTGCCCACATCCCTCCAAGTTGAAAGTGACCCATCCACCACCCCTCTCTGGGTATGGCCCTCCAGCCAGTTAGCAACCCATTTGACTGTGTAGGTGTCAACGCCACAGTCCCCTAGTTTTTTAATGAGAATGGGGTGAGAGACAGTGTTACTCAAAGATAAAGATCCTGTAACTCTAGTATAAGAGGGCCCAAAATTTCAGTTATATCTCCAGCACTTACAGGGTGACGAGCACCTATTCAGAGGAGCTCTCATGGTGCCTTTTCTGGAATGACTCTGTCTAGCCCTCCTTCATGGCCAATACCACCATCCAGGGTCAAGCTCTGAGGGGGGACTCTGATGCCACCCAGGACAAGGAGGAGGAGGCCTGCCCTCAGCCTTCCTCCATGACAGCCCAGGAACTGGCACACTAGGGCATAGTCCCTTTCAGAAGATGTCCTACTTCTCTTTGGTGGTGAGGAAATGGAGTCTTCCAGCACAAGATGAACATTGAAAATGAGATAAGACAGGGCTGTCCACCTTGGCGCCCATGAGGAATTAACTAGTGACCCAAAGAGCTTTTGGCATGGACCACATTAGCCCTTTTCCAGTCCTTCGGGACCTGGCCCGTGCACCACGAGTGTTCAA
This sequence comes from Alligator sinensis, assembly GCF_000455745.1. Classification (NCBI taxonomy): domain Eukaryota; kingdom Metazoa; phylum Chordata; order Crocodylia; family Alligatoridae; genus Alligator; species Alligator sinensis. The sequence goes on along the minus strand of NW_005843822.1, from coordinate 6,401 downwards.
ATATTCCCACCAGTGGCTGTGC
>NW_005843822.1:5191-6338 GCF_000455745.1 Alligator sinensis | reverse complement strand
TGCCGACTTAAAGGCATCCAGTTCCTCCAAGTGACTCTGCACCATCTCAGGATCTATGCATAGAAGTCTGGTGCCTTGCTGCTGCCTCTCTACAATCCCAGTGAGAGACTAGTCTTGCCCCTCACTTAGGAACACTGAGGCAAATAACTCATTGAGGAATTAAGCCTTGTCCCCCCTGTCCATCAGCAATTGCTTCTGCCCATTTAGTAGGGGTCCTATTTCTCCCTGGGCCTTCCTTTTACTCCCTATATATCTAAAACCCAATTTTTTGTTATCCTTGCCTTGGGATGCCATCCTCAGCTCCATGGTAGCTTTGGCCCGTCTAACTGCCTCCCTACAAGCGCGAGCAGAGGAGGTATACTCCTCTTTGGTAATCTCTCCCTGTTTTCACTTTTTATATGCTCCCCTTTTAGCCTGTATGCTGCTCTGAATTTCTCTGGTCAGCCAAGGAAGCCTCCTGGCCCCTTTTCCTCTTTTTCCTCACATCGGGATCGTCTCCCTCTGTGCCCGAAGGATCATTTCCTTAAGGCACAACCACCCTTCCTGGGCTCCCATCTCTTCAAAACTCCTACTCTGCAGTGCACCCTTGACTAATTGCCTGACCTTTGTCTTTGGAAGTCCCTCCCCTTCCCCCTGGAAGTACTCCTTTGGGGAAGAGGGCTTGCCATCTTAGGGGGAAAAAAAACAAAAACAAAAACAAATCACATACTAAAAATCAAACACGCAAAATAATATATTTTTATTTAATTAAAAATATGTCCTGATTTGTGTGTGTTTGTGGTGCATATGCAGAAGTGATTGTGTATGGGGGTTTGTGGGGATGTGTAGATGTGTGTGTATGGGTATGGATATGGGCATGGGAGCTGGTGGGGCGGGATGTGGAGCGAAGTGGAAGCAAGTGAGAGGTCTGTCCCTGCACTGATTTCCCAGGGCCAGTGCTGGCAGGGCCCAGAGTGGGGCGGTAGGAACACAAGGTGTGGGCTGGCAGGGGCCTGTGGAGCCAGCTGGACTGGCTTCATAGAGCCCCTGATGGCTGGGACCCCACACTCCTGTTTCTCTGCTCTGGGCCCAGCTCGTGCTGGCCCTGGGACACCAGCATGGGCCCCAAGCTCCCTCTGAGCTGCCACTGGCTCCCGTGGGGCTGCCC
>NW_005843822.1:2039-2633 GCF_000455745.1 Alligator sinensis | reverse complement strand
GCCCAGCCACACCAGGGGTGCTCCATCCTTCCCCAAGCTTGGGCTGTACCTGCAATCTGGCTTCTCTCTTCTCTTTGCTCTGGGAGAGGTCTTTCCCCTTTGGCTGCTGGCAGCCAACTCTCTCTGGGCCTCAGGCCTGGAATTTATATGGAAGCCGAGCCCTGCCCCTTCCAGTCAACTGACCACTGGCAGGTGTGGGTCTCTAGCTTCCTCTGGTTGCCCTAGCAACCCGCACCTGGGTAGGTATCTCCGCTTTATGAATAGCAGGCACCTTAGTGCCCTGTTACAGACCCCCTTCCCTCAGCTCTCCTTCCATGACTTGGTGTTTCTAGATGAAAGGAGGGGTTCAGTGGTGATCCTCTTCTTGGGGAACCCGGAGACAGATGTACTTATGGTCTTGATGCAATGTTCCATGGGGATCCACCTCCCCTACACCCTGTCCACTCACCAGCTGATTGGGTGCAGCCTGCATTCTTCAGCCATCCCCTGTAGACTCCTATTACCCAGGGGACCGGCATCGCCATAGGTTCTGGTGGGCTAGCCTGGCTGTTATGACAGGTGGAGTCCCCGCCCCGGGTGGTGCTGGGCTCGGGT
>NW_005843822.1:0-1285 GCF_000455745.1 Alligator sinensis | reverse complement strand
GTTTCGGCATGGCTGAGTTTACAGCTGGCGAAGGTGATCGGGTGCTCATCTTCCCCCCACTTTTGCAACAGAACAGCCCCTAGGGCACTGCCTGATGCATCCATCTGCAAAATAAAAGGGACTGAGAAATCAGGAGTGTGTACCATGATATTGTGACATTGCCTCCTTCAGATCCTCAAAGCTTCTTCTCATCTTGGGCGTCCACTTTAGCGCTGCTGCTGGTCCCTCTTTGATCAAATCTGTGAGAGATGCAGCGAGACCCACAAAATGTGGTATGAACCTCTGATAATAATTGATGAGCCCCAAGGAGGAACGGAGTTGTTGACAGTTGCGTGGTTCTTGGAATTGTTGCATGGCCTCCACCTTGATGGATGGTTCCCTGTCCTACCCAAAACCCCAAGTACTTAGTTTTTGTCCCTGCCAGTTTGCATTTTTTTGGATTAGCGGTCAACCCAGCTGTTTGAAGCTCTCCCAGGAGTGCTCTCAGGGCCTTGAGGTGCTGGTTCCAATTGGGGGTGAAGATGATGATCTCATCAATATAGGCTGCCACATATGTCTTGTGTGGTGCCAATGAGGTGTCCATAAGCCTCTGAAAGGTGGCCTCTGTGCTATTCAGCCCAAAGAGCATCTGTACAAATTTGAACAGGTCCCAAGGGGTCGTGAAGGCAGTTTTGCCACAATCAGTGGTTCGCATTGGAATTTGCTAGTATCCTTTGGCTAGGTGAATAGTCAATGGTCAAGGGGTCTGCCTTCCCCGATTCTCTCAATGAGGTGGGCAATATGTGGCATGGTGAAGGTGTTGAAGGTCGCTAAGGCATTTAACTTCCTAAAGTGTATGCACAAATGGAGTGACCCATCAGGTTTGACCACCGGTACAATTGGACTGCGCCATGGGCTTTGGGATGGTCGGATAATTCCTTGCTCCCTCATTTTGTCAATCTGCTGCCATACTTCCTGCTGCAGTTGTTGGGGTATAGGCTTCAATTGCTCCCTGACTAGTGTTCTGGGCAGTGTTCTGATCTCATGCTCAATTCCCCGTGCTCGACCTGGGGTTTCCTGGAACACATGCCAGAAGGCTTCTATTACTTCCTTCAGTTCTTGTCATTGATCAGCATCCAGATCTTCCAGTTGAGCCTGGTGAAACTGCGCCATGCTGGCCAACTGTTCCATGTTGATACTGTATCAGGCTGCTTCCCTCTGTGGAGGGGGGCAGGGAGCGGGTTCCTCTGGACCAGCCTTCCCCGCTTCTTAGTGGCTTTCTCTCCTCTTCAGTCACTCGTACACA
>NW_005843821.1:41512-41919 GCF_000455745.1 Alligator sinensis | reverse complement strand
AGGGGAATCCCTGGTCTGGAGCCTGGGCATGGGGGACAAGCAAAGCTTCCTGGTCCTTTGATGCTTGCTTTCCTGTCCAACTGCAGCTGTCAAGTCCATTCATAGCCATGTACAATCTGACCCCCGGGCTGGCAGTGACCAGGGGCAAATGGTAAAGCATCCACACCTTAGGATAGGCTGGTGATCCAGGCCGACCTCGACAGGCTCAGGAAATGAGCGGACGAAAACCTGATGGTGTTTAACACCGATCAATGCAAGGTTCTCCACCTTGGGAGGAAACACCTGCAACATCCTTATAAGCTGGGCAGTGCTACGCTGGCTAGCACTACGGACAAAAGGGACTTGAGGGTCAGGACTGACCACAAGATGAACATGAGCCTTCAGTGTGATACTGCTGCTAGTAAAGC
>NW_005843821.1:39993-41079 GCF_000455745.1 Alligator sinensis | reverse complement strand
CAAGGGATGACAAGGTTGAAGGGTCACAAACTCCTCCGTGACCGTTTCAGGCTGGACATAAGGAAGAACTTCTTTACTGTCCGAGCCCCCAAGGTTTGCAATAGCCTGCCGCCAGAGGTGGATTAAGGACCTACTCTGAACGCCTTCAGAAGACATCTGGATGTTTAGCTTGCTGGGATCCTATGACCCCTGCTGACTTCCTGCCCTTGGGGAACGGGGCTGGTCTCGATGATCTTCCCAGGTCCCATCCAGCCCCAATGTCTATGAAATCTATGAAATGGAGACACCTCCTCTGGAGTTACTCCTTGCTGCCCAGCAGCCCCACACAGAGCCCTCCACCCCAGGATGCTGCTGCCTTTGTGGCCTGGAGCCCAGGGCTGCTATGCATGGTTGCTGCAAAAGACACTCGGTTGCCTTCCCAGGAGCCAAGGATTTGCTTCTCTTCCAACGTCATAACTGGTCAGTAGCTTCTTGCTTCCCTGCCCTGGGGCCACCGGCACAGCCAGGTTCAAAATGCACAGGGCTCTCATCACATCTCAGGGCACCCTTGCCCTGCCCCCTGTCCTTACCAGTCACATAGATGTCCTTACTGTAACTTCCACCCAATTATTTGGGGAACGTGGCCAGGTAAACAGGAGTAGCGTGTGATCATGCCAGTCATAGCGGGCAGCCTGGAAGTCATGGGCAGGGCACCACCAAGGGTAGAACTGGTGCACAGAGGCCAGGCACACTGGGTCAGTAACTGTGTCAGCACTGGCCTTGTGCAGGGACACAGCAAGTCTGCTGGCCATGTATCTACCAGGGCCCAGCCCAGCCCAGCCCACAGCTCCTGGCCCAAGTCCCAGGGGCAGGGCTGGGTCATCAAGACAGCTGCACACAGCAGGGCAGACACCCACACATGGCAAAGAGCAGGGCCAGGCTGGCTCAACCCCATCACTCACAGCTCTCTGCTGCTCCCATCCAAGTCCTGAGAGCCCCAAAAGACAGCGGAGTGCAGGCCAAATGAGCCCAAGCCCACCTCTCCAGCTCCCACCCAAGTCCTGGGAGCCAGCCTGGCCTGATGGCTTGCAGCTCCTGCAGCTGCCC
>NW_005843821.1:20205-39969 GCF_000455745.1 Alligator sinensis | reverse complement strand
AGGGGGGGTCAGGAGCTGCACATGGCAGCATGGAGCTGTGCCGGCCCAATGGAGGCCAGTCTGATGGCACGCAACTCCTGCGGCTCCCAGCACCAGTGCCGGGACCTACATGTGTTGGCAAGGAGCCAGTCCAGCCCAGACAGATGGTGCGCAACCCCCAGCTGCGGTGCTGGGATGCATTGGGAGTCTTGCAGCATCGGGATGGGGCAGCTCTGTGCCTCTGCATGGGGCTCCTGGTACTCCAGCAGGAAGCTGCACAAGGTAGCACAGAGCCCGTGTGGTGCAGCCCAGTGGAGTGCAGCTCCCAGCGATCCCAGTTGCAGTGCTGGGAGCTGCTCATGGAGACACAGGTCTGGCCTGGCCCAATGGCATGCAGCACCCTGTGGCTTCTGGCCAGTGTCCCAGGAACTGCACATTGTGGCACTCACTGCAGCAGGCCTGAGTCCCAGGAGCTGCATTTGTGGCACAGAGCAGGGCAGTTGGCCATGGTTCCCCCCACTTTCCACCAACTTTCTTACAACAGGAGTCCCCAGGACCCTTCTTACCTGAATTTCCACTCTTGCATGGAGGGAGGGCTGGGGAACAGCCACAGGGTCGCCAGGCAGAAGCCTTTGCTCGACAGAAGTTTCCTGTCTCCAAGGCCCGCTATCTTGGGGGTGAGGGTGAGGCTAGGCTGTGGCTGGGGTTGGTTGCTAAGAGATTGGTTCCCGAGTTTGGACTGCAGCCAGCACCTCCTGCAGCCAGCACCTCTGACAGCCCATGGCCATGCCTATGCCCATGCCCATACCCAGGGGCACGTGCAACCAAAGGGCTCTTCCAGGGAAGCCTAGAACAGGCTGATTGGCTGCCGCTGTTAGCACGGGAAATTTCAACTAGCCCCAGCCCGGGAAGTCAAGACTGAGAGCAGGAGCAGGAGTGGGCGCAATTGTGCACCAAGTGCATATGTGCCCTTGACACACTCACACACACCCGGGACCAGCAGTGCTGGTGACAGGAGCTGAATGTTAAGCATGGCGGAGTGGTGGGTGAAGCTGCAGCGGATCCAGAGGGAAAGCCCCTGGATCCCATTTAGCTGGAGGAGTAGGGAGCCACACTCGCATGCCGTGAGTGAACAGAGCTCACAAACAGGTGCACTCTGCAACGGCTCACCGGTATTTGTGCAAGCTGAGCAAGCAGGAGGAGCCAGGTCGGAGGTTTTGACAGGGGAGAGAGGAAGACACTTGGTGCTACAATAATGGTGAGTGCACGGTGGGCTGCCAGGGCCCCTCACCCAGTGGCGTTGCCTGCCCGGGGCTCCTCTGATCCCTCTACCCAGATGGAGCCCGCAGGGGGGCTAGGGCCACCGTCCCCCGCTGTCTGTGGCAGATGCCTGGTCCAGCCTCTGTTGCATGGTGGGGGGTAGGGAGCAGGGGTTCCCTCGCCTGTCCTTTTTGGATTTAGGACATCACGGAGATGACCCCGGACCTCATCCAACCCTCTGCTCAATACCCCATGGTCCTCATCCACATGGGAATGAATGACGTGGCTAGGGACAACCCGGACCGTGTCATGAGAGACTACAAGGCTCTAGGGGCCAAGCTGAAGGAGAGGGGGGCACAGGTGGTTTCCTCCTCTATTCTTCCAGTCAGCAGACACAGACAGCACCACGAGGCATGCATAGGTGAGGTCAACTGGCAGCTTCAGAGCTGCTGTTACCAGGCGGGCCTTGGATTCTTGCACCATGACCCATATTTACGCATAGGGGACACGCTCAGGTGGGACGGGCTTCATCTCTCCCCGAAAGGTAAGTGGGTTTTTATTCCAGGCTGGCTGAACTTATATGGCGAGCTTTAAACTAGGTTCACTGGGGGACGGGGACGCAGAGGAACACGAGGCCACTTTGCCGTCAAGCCTGGCAACGCACACAGGTGGTACCCAGGTAAGTGACAGGGGCCAGGGCAGGCTTAAGAACAAGGGAGCGGCACGTGCCCCTACAGGAGGCCTCTAATGCCTCTACAGAAATGCTCAAAGCCTGGGGAAGAAGCAGGAGGGACTTACCTTCCTGCTAGCTATCAAAAACCCAGACCTATTGGGGCTCATGGAAACCTCGTGGGATTCTACCCACGACTGAGCAGTGGACATCGAGGGCTACAGGCTGTACAAGCGAGACAGAGCAGGGAAAAAAGGGGGTGGTGGGGTGTAGCGCTCTACATCAAAGACCAATACAAAGCCTCGATTTTGAGGACGGGGTCAGAGGAGGGTCAAACTGAGGCACTCGGGTAAGAATGGCAGACAAGCTGGACAAGCTGGACCGGGAATTCTCAGATCAGCTCACAGAGGCTGTAAAGTCAAGGGATGTGGTTGTCGTGGGTGACCTAAAATACCCAGACATCTGCTGGGAGGAGCAGTCAGCCAGGTCTGATGACACTCGTAGGTTCCTAGCTGGGATCGAGGACCTCCACCTAACCCAAGAGGTGCACAGTCCCACCAGGGGAAATGCCTTGCTGGTTTTGGTCCTTGCCAGAGGCGACAACCTGGTGAGGGGTCTGCGGGTACTCGACCACCCAGGTGACAGTGATCATCGCCTGCTGGAATTTACTATCCAGCGCAGGGTGGTGATTACAAGCAGGACGGCAAAAGTCCTTGACTTCAGGAGGGCCAGCTTTAATGAACTAAGAAGATTAGTAGGAGAGGCATTGGGGTCTTGGAGCCTTAATGAGATGGGAGTCCAAGATGGGTCATTGTTCCTCAAGGAATCAATCCTCTAAGCTCAAAGGGAGTCAGTCCCAAAGCACACCAAGGCGGGCAGGAGTGCCAAAAAAACCCCATGGCTCGACAAAGGCATCCAGGGATGCCTGAGGGCGAAAAAGGAGGTGTACAAACAGTGGAAGCAAGGAGCTATCACTGAGGAGGATTTGGAGGTGTACAAACAGTGGAAGCAAGGAGCTAACACTGAGGAGGATTTCACCTCCATTGCTCATGACTGCAGGGAGGCTGTTAGGAAGGCCACAGCAGAGATGGAGCTAGAGCTAGCAACCAGAATTAGGGATAACAAAAAGTACTTTTTCAAATACATAGGGAGTAAGAAGGAGGCACCGAGTAACGTGAGGCCCCTACAGGACAGACTTGGCAATCTGGTGATTATAGCAAATGAAAAGGCTGACCTCTTTAACAAATTTGTTGCCTCCATATTCCTGGACAGGAGGAACAGCTGTCACCCGAGGGTGCTGCCGGAATTGGGGGGGGGGGGGTCATAGCAGGGCCCCTGGCATAGCTGTATGAGTGCTTGTGGGGCTCTGGCCAGGTACCAGCGATTTGGGAAAGAGCCAATGTGGTCCCCATTTACAAGAAGAGGAGAAAGGAGGAGCCCAGCATCTATGGGCCAGTCAGTCTTACCTTGGTCCTTGGGATGACCTTTGAGAAAATCATCAAGGAGCTCATCTGCAAGGGCCCAGCAGGGGAGGTAATGCTCAGGGGCAGCCAACATGGGTTCCCTGGGGGCAGGTCCTGCCTGACTAACCTGGTTTCCTTTTATGAACAGGTCACAAAGTCCCTGGACGAGGGTGTCACGGTGGATGTTGTCTACCTGGACTTTAAGAAACTAGAACTCTTGGTTCCAAAACGATACCTTTTATTAGACCAACTGGACAATGGCAAGAAAACTGTCCTTTTTCCAGTTGGTCTAATACAAAGTATCATTTTGGAACCAAGATTTCTATTTTTTTGTATGTCTTTTTGTCTCAGACCAACACGGCTACCAAGTACACCCCTGGACTTAAAGAAGGCCTTTGACACAGTTTCCCACCACATTCTCTTAAAAACACTAGGTGACTGTGGCAATGATTCCTACACAGTCAGACGGGTGGCATATTGGCAAAATGGCCGCACCCAGAGAGCGGTGATGGACGGGTCGTTTTCGACTTGGAGGGATGTGGGCAGTGGAGTCCCCCACGGCTTAGTCCTGGGACCTGTACTGTTCAACATCTTTATTAGAGATCTGGATGTGGGTGTAGAAAGCACGCTGTCCATATTCACTGACGACACCAAGATGTGGGGCAAAGTGGGCACGCGGCAGGGGAGGGACAGAATCCAGGTAGATCTAGATAGGTTGCAGAGGTGGGAGGATGAAAATAGGATGGAGTTCAACACAGACAAGTGCATCTAGGGAGAAGGAACCATCAACACATCTATAGGCTGGGGAACTCCTTTCTTGTCAACACGGTGGCAGGAAGGGATCTTGGAGTCATTATGGACTCCAGGATGAACATGGGCTGCCAATGCAAGGAAGCAGTCAGTAAAGCTAACCGCGCCCTGGCGTGCATCTACAGATGCATCAAAAGCAGGTCCAGGGAGGTGATCCTTCCCCTCTATGCGGCGCTGGTCATGCTGGAGTTGGAGTATTGCATCCAGTTCTGGGTGCTGCACTTCAAGAAGGATGTGGCTAGCATTGAGAGGGTCCAGAGGAGGGCCACTCACAGTTTATTACCCAGGGCTCTGTATAACAAGGTAACAAGTCTTAATTAGATGCTAACAGGGAGGTGGCTCTGTGTTGCACAGTGTTGCAATAGTAAGCAGGGTTATTGCATTATAAGCAGTGCATTGGCTACAGACATTATTTCCTGTGTGAAAGATCGAAATGACTTCCCACATTGCGAAGATGATTTAAGTGATTTACAATGTTCTTACAAAAAACTAGAACTTGGTTCCAAAATGATACCTTTTATTAGACCAACTGGAAAGTGGCAGGAAAATTGTCCTTTTCTGCAAGCTTTCGGGATCAAAGACCCTTCGTCAGGCTCTGGGACAAGGGTAGATGGTACAAGATGGTAAAAAGTCCCCATAGATAGGAAATAAACTTCCTTTTTGCACATTTTTACAATGTCCTTGGCATTCACCTGCATAGGGTGAGGTGTGGCACAGCCTTGGAGCCCTTGCCAGAGAACATTGCAAATTGTTCTACTTCAATGTCACTCCAACCCTAGATGACTTCGCTGCGCTCGAATTGTTCTCAGCTCAGTTCACACGTAACAATTAAAAACAGCAGTCGCTGCTCTTCTGAGAGTTCCCCTTTTAAAGTGGTTCCCGGCCTTCGTGTGTCCATCCTCAGAGCAGTGGACATTGCCGTATTGAAAGGGTTATGCGCAAGCAGCCACCAGCACTACAGAGCTACCACAGGAGTATGGAGGTTTGGCATCCCGTAGCCCACCGAAGTGTGCTGGCAAACCCCGGGGGCTGGTGCCACGGCTCCTCCCCTGTCTGGCTGGACTGTCACAGCTCTGGCTCAAGTGGGAAAACTCGTGTGGGCAGAGCTGTGCCTACAGGGAGGGCCCAGCTGCCTGATGCTGCCTTTGCTAAAGCAGCAAGAGCCCCTGTGGTGCAGACAGAGCCTTAGATGTCAATGAGGTCTGCAATGGGATGACGGTGTGATTGAAACATCCCTGCTCTGCCGTGTCTATAAAGTGCAGGGGAAAATGATCTCGAGTTGTCTATCCAGTCTCCAAAACTAGTAGTCCCCAGGGAATCCTTACCAAGGGGAGTGCATCAAGGCATGTGGCACAGAGGCCTGTCAAGGACCAGACATGTCAAGTTATCACCAGTGACCAAAAAAACAATAAAACCACTGCTGGTTCATGTGGTGGGAGCAGGGGCTGGCAGAGCGAAGGGCAGGGCAGTCGTGCAGAGACCTGCAGCATCAGCTACCCGCGGCCTGGGGAAACAACGTGTATTTTAAGGCAAATGGATGTGAAGTGAGACGTGCAGGAACAGACACTGGCCCATGACGAGAAGCCAACAAGCAGATCAGTGTGAGCTCCCTGCACGGGGCTGGGCAAGGAGAGCTCGGAGGTCTGTGGGGTGTAAGCAAGGCTGCAGGGAGTCAGAGCAGGAACCTGAGCACAGCAGGAGCGAGGCTCAGACTGAACCGGCCTCTCATTTTCCTGTCCCCGGTGTAAGAATGAGGTTGACAAACTGGAGGGTGCAGGAAGAGCCGTGAAAAAATAATTCTGGGCTGAGGAAAATGCCTGAATGAAGGACTTGAGCTCAGTCTGTTTCGTTTGTCTAAGTGAAGAAACTTAAGTCCCTGGTGCAGCAGATCCCAGGTGTAAGAGCAGAGAAGAGAGCAGAGGAAGGGAAAGAAGAGGAATCCCAGCCTACAGCCTGCTCCACCCTGTGGAAAGACCTGCAACTTCTGCTGACCGGGCTGTGGCTCGAGGACTGGCCTCTTGAGTCATCTCAGCACCCAGGAATGAGCCCCGGTAGACAGTGTCCTCGAACTGAGGGTCTGGCAAAGGCAACTGCCCAAGGGAGAAAATGCAAGGTGCTAAAGCCATGGCCAGTGGTGAGGGCACTACCAGGCAAGGCACAAGGAATGAAGTCAGAGACAGTGGAATAGGAAATGGGGATCGTAGAGCATGAAGGAGACTCCTGAGTCGAACAAGGTCCCACAGGAAGAGGTGGATTCCCCACCCCTGCTGTCTTCGGCGCTGGGCTGGAGGTCTTTGTCCAAGATCTGTTTGGGCCCCACATGAAGTCTTGTGCTCAGTTCAGGGCCACAGAGATGTCCGTGTTTCCAAACCAGGCCAAGCTGCAATCCTTGTGGTGCCTCCTGCCAGGGGTCACTGGCACTACCCCGGGCAGCACGCTGGAGGAGGAAGACACAAGCGCCATGACAAGAGCACTGGAGGTGCTGGTCTAAGAGCCAGGAGCCTGGGAAACATCTCCAGAGTGAGGCAAGGCTGCAGGGGGTAAGCAATGTCCTACGATCTGTGTCCTGGCCCCAGGGTGTGTCACCAAACCTGAGCAGGACAGCTCAAGTTTTGGCAATGGCCAGTTTTGGCAGGATGGGAGTGTATTGGTGCTGCTCAGGGCAGAGTGGGCCCAGGTAAGGCCACAGAGGAGCGAGGCCAAAGGAAATGCAGCCCAGAGGTGTCCACTGTGCTGCCAGATGTGCTCTGTGGCTGGAGGTTTGGGCTTTGCATGAGGGAGAGAAGTCGGTGCTGGCCTGGATGGGGCACGGTGGCTGGGGGGAGGCGGGTGGCACCAGCAGAGCCCAGAGGGAAGTGGGAAATTTTAATTGGGACTGAGGGGCACCGCCATGGGCAGGAGCAGGGCACTGGTATGTCACTCAGGGCTGCCTGGTACTACAAAGCAGCGGGGGTGGGGGGCGGCACAGCTGGACCCACATGCTGTTGAGCAAAATAGGCAGGGGAACTCTGATTTATTGGTAAAAAGTAAAAACTATAGGTATTTAGAATCTATATTATTTCAATGATTGAGGCACTTGTAGGCTTCTAAATTGCTTTAAAATTATAAATAAATCAATAAAACATGGTTAAATTGACAACTATATATGTATCGCTGTATAGCTATATAGATACAAACTTATATTATATATATCTATATATCTATATCTATTTATCTATATAGCCGTTCCAATTTAATCACAGAAAAATGCAGGTCCAATTTGCAACTGGAAATATAATACCCCTATGTTCATGGCTACCTGATGAGCAATTGCCAATTGCTGAGAAAGATGCAGTCTACAGAGAAGTATGTATGGGCATTCTACAGAGGGGACACAGGGGAGGACCGACAGCATGTAAAAATGTGCATCTTAAATTTCTTTACATTTATTTTTATTTCTCATTAAATTTCCGAGGCAATAACACTTGTTATTTCCTGTCATGGGTGACTAATGCCTCTCGAGTCGGTGGGAGGGGGCACCAGATTGCCAATGGGGCAGAGGGTCCCCCAATCGCCAAGCCCAGAACCACCAGTGCCAAAACCAGAAGTGCGCTTCCTATGGCACTTCTGGTTTCAGAGCTGGCGCTTCCAGGGGGTGCACAACCACCTCAGGGGGTGCACGCGGGTCTTCCTAGACCTTCGATGCTGGAGGCTGCAAGTGGGAGAGGAACAGGGGAAAACCCATGGTGATAACCAATTCCCACTGCCTTTCAGCATCCACCCCCGGCTGCCATGTGAAACGAGCCTTTTTATATGCCGTTGGGATGGGGGGGCCAAAGCCCACCAAGTAGCACTATAAGCCCCCATTGGTGGTGGGGGCCACTAAAGGCATGGCACTGACTGCCTGGGACAAATGAAAACATAATTGGGACAGGAGTGAGGGCCACAGGTTCATAACGAGTGCACCGAGGGGGACACTGAGCAGAGAGCACTGGACAGTGTTCCCAGGCCCTCGAACAAGCCCAAGGAGCCAGTGGACATTGCCCAGTGAAACTCTGCCCAGAGATGTGAAGGGACAAGGGACAGGAAAGGGACCGGGGCTAGGAGGGTGTTGACCAGGAGATCCTGGGACATGCTGGGGCTCTGGATGGGGAATGCATAAATGAAAAGGTGTGAGGAGCAGTGCAGCCACAGCCTCAGCAGGACGTCCTGGAGGTGGTGAGGCATTGCAGCCGGGTGCCCTCCAGGTAGGCATGTGCCAGGGTCTCCCCAGGCTCACCAAAAGGGTAAGTGTTGGGGGTATCTGCAGACTGCTCCCAATACACACCCATAGCAATGGCTGCATGGAGGAGCCACCAGCTGAGGTCCCCAGGGGCATCAAGGTGGAATATATATTCGTCCTTGGTGAGCATGTGCACCACTGGTTCCCTCCCACCGCCAACCAATCTGCACAGCCCAAATGGCTGTGTCACTAGCCCATTGTCTGGCATCTCCCACAGCTGGGGATGGAGCCCTGCAGCAGGCAGCTGGATAGGCTGGGGCCAGTGAGGTGGGCGGGGCAAACATTGCTTAAGCCAGTGCCCTGTGGGAGGACAAAATATCCTGGGCCAGGAGCATTGCCGCATCTCCTGTCCGGGTGTCCACTGGCACAGGGGCCCGAGGCCATGGAGCACGTGCTGGACTGGCTGAGCCGCCTTGCAGAGCTGTGCAACCAGCTGCGATTCCGGATGAGAGGCTTACGTGTGGGGCAACCACGGCCAGGCCCAGTGAGTGGGATGGAGTGGGGTGGTTATGGCTGCTGCTCATGGAGGGGATGAAGTGGAGGGATGTGGCTTCTAGGCTCATTCTGCACGGGGGCAGCAGGTGCGATTCCCTGCTGGGGACTCAGTCTGTTGCCCTGCAGCTTCTCCCTCTGCCTCCATGCTTCAGGGTTTCCCCTTCAGGGCTGCAGACAGGGGTAGACAGGAAGGATGAGAGCAAGGCAGCAGAGCCACATGCAGGGACAATCTTTGAAGGGCACCGTGCACTGTTAACACTGCGCAGAGTGCAAACACTTGCTTGGGGTTCGCAGGAGAAACCTGGGAGCTCAGAGAGGAGCCTGGAGGGCCAGGGACGCTCTGCCCTGCTGCCGCCACTCTGGGACTCGGCCACGGCAGGATCACTCCAGCGCTGCCCCCGAGACATCCAAGACTGACCGGAGCGAGCAGGCGGCAGCGCAGGTGGGGGCCTGGAGTTAGACACAGCCGAGACCCTGCAGTAGATGCTGTGGCTCATGGGCGCTGATCCCCTCAGTCCTGTTCAGGACTCCTCAGAAGCAGCGGGAACAGCCCGTCCCTGCCAATGCCTTGCAGAAGTGCTCTGGGAAGGACCTGGATGTCATTCACCTGTCTCCTTCTTTGTGCCAGGGAACTTCTTACTGAACTGCCCTGGCCAAATGTTTGTCTAACCAGCACTTTAAAGCCTCCAAACCTTCGAGCAAACACTATGGCCCGGTGTGTGTGTTCAGTGAGCATTGTAGAGAAAGACGATCTGTTCCCACATGACAGCTTTGTGACAGCATTTCTCTCCTGGGGCCATGTGCAGGAGGATGTTGTTGCCTGGCTCCTAAATTTCCAGTTACTGCACTGAAGTGTTTGCTCTGGAGAAAAATATATAAGATGAGAAAAGGCCTTTCCCCCTGATTCTAGGGTCTGGGTCCTGGTGGCCGCTGCATGCATGAAGTGACAGCTTGGGCAGGAGCCTGTCCTGAGAGCTGATCCCAGCCAGTGGGAGTGGTCTGGGCCAAGCACTCGGGACCCCTGATTCAAGTGAGCCCACAGGCAGACCGATGAGCTGGAAGAAAGGAGTCCTTGCATATTCTCGCTCTGGAAGCTGTGTGAGGTCAGGCCTCAATGGCAGGGTATGAAGTGCCAGCCTTGTTTAAACAGCTGCCTTGCTTTTATAGGACTTCCTTTGGGATTTGAGGATGAGGCCAGTCATTCCCCTTGGTGGTGCAGGTGTGGAAACATCTTTACAGTGCTTTCTACCCTGTCCAAATCACAGTCTGCTATCGCTGCCTTGGACGGGGTGAGATGGGGAACGGGCTATTTCACAAAACAAATCAGTGCGAGGACATAAACTCCTGGACCTTGGCCCCTGCATGTATAGCCTGTTACATTGATGCCCTCATCTTGAAAATGTGCTTCTGATTGGGCAGAGTTCCCCTGCTCCTGGTTGGGATGATGCCAGAGGCTGAAAACAGGATGGGTTTGATTCTGATTTCAGCTTGCAGCAAGCCCAAGACCTCACAGGTGCCTTGCGCCCATTGGAGTGAATTGCTATTTCAGCCATATGTGGAAATGACTGTCCCACCTCTCTTTTGTTGAGAGTTAAAGATGAGACCCATCAGCCCTGGATTAAATCAGTGTTTAGACACATCTATAGGGACCCAGGGACGCCCGGGGATTGACAGAGAGGAAGCATGTTGTTTGGGGATCCTTACCCCTCCTCTTACTCCCTGCCCAGACCTCCAGGACAGGTGGGTTCAGGGTGTCCCCTTCAGGTAGCCACAGGGTGTCCTGCAATGGGCACAAGAGGGTAAAGGTGCCTGCAGCTATAACCAGCCACTTTCCCTGGAACAAAGCCTGGGATCCTGCAGGCAGACACACCTGTTGTCTCCCGACAGTGCTGTGACGCAATGGGACAGCCCTCTGTCCCAGAACAATCACGGCTAATCCAAATTAATTGCCATTGATGCTGTGAGTCAGTGCAGCCTTGTCACAAGCTCTCTCAGGGCAGGGGGAGTTCCAGTCACCCTGGGCCATAAAGAGTTAACTGGCTAGGGAAGGTCCCAATTGCTCTGGGCCAATGGGTAAATGTGGTGAGGGAGAGGAGAGAAGGGAGGGCAGGATGCAATGGGGCTCTGCAGCTCCACAGGGTTAATTGGCCCAGGTGGAGAGCCCCATCACTCTGGGCCACCGGGGTTAGCAGAGCAAAGGTGACCGCTGCCCTGCAGCGCAGCCCTCAGCGCCTGCTCAGCCTCACTCCGCTGCCAGCAGCCACCTCTGCTCTGCCCACAGGACAAGATCAGAGACAGCCTCCGCACCTGCTACCAGCACCTGGAGAAGACGGGCCGGAGTTTTGCCACTGTCACCCAGGGGCTGGAGGGCGACCTGCGGTGAGTAATGCCTGGGCCAGGCACTGGGGAGGAGGGGTGCCAGCTTAAAAAATAGAAATCGGGATACCTTGAAATGTGCCGGTTGGAGCTGTTGCCTCGTGATCCCATTGCTGCTGCTTTCCACTCTGGTTCCCACTTGGCTGTCCACACCCACCTGCTGCACCTCATCCTGTGCACATTGCAGGCTGTTTAGGTCACTGTGTGCATGTGTTCAGTGCTCAGCACAGCTAGACCTTTTCCTCTGGACTTCTGACCACGAGTGTAACGAGTCCCTTGAGAAGGTGCCTGTGTAGGGGATAGGTGCATGGGTTTGCTTTTCCTCCCAGGGAATGTAGCCAGCAAACAGAGCAGGTCCCATGGCACAGAAGCACCAGGTCACGGTTCAGGGTGGAAAGGAGGAGCACCTTCTCCTGGGACGTGCAGAGAAGCAGGACTGCCTGGTACTCAGGATCCTGCTAGGGAGGACCTGGGAAGCAGAGGTGCCTTCAGGGTGTGATAGCTCCTGAGCAGCCCTGTTTCAAGGAATGCAATTCATAAATAACAAAGAATTCAGAACGGAGGATAGAAGCACCAGGTCACGGTTCAGGGTGGAAAGGAGGAGCACCTTCTCCTGGGACGTGCAGAGAAGCAGGACTGCCTGGTACTCAGGATCCTGCTAGGGAGGACCTGGGAAGCAGAGGTGCCTTCAGGGTGTGATAGCTCCTGAGCAGCCCTGTTTCAAGGAATGCAATTCATAAATAACAAAGAATTCAGAACGGAGGATTTGCACAAGTGGCATTGCTGCTGCCTCAGCATCAGGTATGTGGAGCTCCACCGAGTCTCCACATCCTGCATGATTTTGTGCTGTGAGGTCTTCACCTCTGCTTGTTTGTCCGGCAGCATCTTGCCCCCTTGATGCTGCGGTGGAAGTAGCCCACCACCTTACTAAATTTGGAAACAAGCTTGCTGGTGGTGCTGGTGCCATCCCAGGCAGTCCTGTCCCCCTCCAAGGCATCCCTGACAATGAGGTGCAAATTGTGTTGCATACAGCAGATGCCAGCAAAGTTGGCATCACACACCACCTTAACTGTATTGGCCCCATTGTCAGTGGCCAAGAACCTGTGGGTGAGCTCACTCAGCCCGATGAGCTACCCCTGCACTAAGCAGTTCATGGCCCCTATGATCTCTGCGGCCTTTGGGGACTCATCCATCACCGCAGCTTGAACGAGAGCCCGCCGACAGCCTGATTGGTTGTACCAGTGCCCTGTGAGGGAGAGATAGGTATGATCTCCACCCCAGCTGTTCCAGTTATCTGAGGTGAAGTGTAAGGCTACCTGCAGATCTGCCTTGCACAGCTCCTCCTTCAAGTACTCCCTGCATGCCTCATACACGGAGGGCATAACTGGCCTGCTGAAGGTGGCGTGTGTGGGTAATTGGTAGGATGGACCATGACTGCCATGAGCCACCTGAACCCTGGCTGCTCAGTTAAGGAGAAGGGCTGGCCATGGACAGCAAGAATCTCCCCAGTGCTCTGGTCTCGCTCACTCTTGCAATGTGCCCCACTTTCTGTCCACCTCTCCCTCACTGTTCCAGGGTGGCCTGCATCTGCTTTGGGGAAATGGGGGCTTTGAAGTGAGGGGGAACTTCCCTTTGGGCATGCTCTCACTGGTACCAGGCTAAGAAGGAGCAAGGTCAAGGGGGTGATGCCTGAGGGGGTGCATCAGCATCTCCGTGGTGCTTATGTGTGTTGTTCCTTTGCCTCAGCTGGGTTGGGGTCAGCAGTGCAGGCAGATAGCATATGAAGGGTCATCTGTCAGCTCAAAGTGATCTGAGACCACACTACCCGCTCACTTCTGGGGTGTGGGTGCATGTGTGGATGATGCTGCACTTTCCCCCTCCTCGGCAGACAGAGGCACAGCAACAGAAGGAGCCGACTCACATGAGCTGCTTCCCTCCACCTCTATGTCAACCTCCTCCAAAGTGCCTTCTGGGGAAGGAGACCTGGCTCTGGGGGAAACTTGAGGGGTGTGGAGCACAAACTCAGATGATTGCCCCTCCTTCCCCAGAATTTCCCTTGCTAGGGCACTGAGATCCACATCCAGCACCATGTCTTCCTCTGGCACAGGAAGGCTCAGCATGGGAAGTGAAATGGGGGTGGAGGATGCTAGAACCCAACTCCATGAGGCGCCCAACGACTAGGGAGACAACGATCCAATCGCTTATGGATCCTGGTACTCATTAGCCAGAGCAGACAGGGAGCAAACGCTACTTGCACACATTGCTCACAACAGCTTTATTCAGAAAGGAGACAGCTTCGGGCTAGCTCCCAAAAAAACAACAAACCGGGGAGCCGCCCTGAACAATAGTTCTTTCCACATTTTATACACCTTGGTTCATTCGTATTAACATTCACTCGACCCATGTCCCTCCCCTTGTTCTACACATTTCCCCTCCCATCTCAAGCTCCGCCTCAGTTTACTGTTTACTTCATTAACATGGACTTGCCTATGCATTTAATTCATTTACCTGCCTCTCTGCTAAGAGCACATGAGTAAGGCCATGAACTCGGGCACACTCGGTCACTTGCTGGTTCTTTCTTGTTCTTTGCTGATTCCAGCACCATCTCCAAGGTCTTGCTTCTGCTTTATCTTCTGCCATAGCTGGTGGGCTGCATTTGTTATTCTTACACAAGGAAGCACGTATCCTGCACACTATTCCATTGTTAAAGAAACTACTTGCCTAAGCATTTGCAAAGTTATTTTAATACATCATTTTGCCTCGTGACCAGCAGCTCTGCTGAGACACAAGAAAAAGCCTTTGTATTCAGCTGCAGATTCAATGCTCCTCAATAATCCAAAGTGTTGTCACCCTAACAGAGGAGACTGTCAAGCTGATGCTGGTGTTGCTGCTTGTTGTTGAGGTGGTAGTGGTGGGGCAGAGGGATTATGGATGGTGCTCGTGGAGGGGATGCAGTCTCAAGCACAGGCAGTGGCAGTGGCAGTGGCACTACTCCCGTCTCCTCGCTGCCTGTGGAAACCTCATCCTTTCTAGGTGAAGGAAAGAAGTTGCGTGCCAGTTTGGAGGAGCAGGGGGGAACTTATACCTCTCCCTCAACCCCCTCTTCCATCCCTCTCTCAAGGCTTGCCACCACCTGCCTTTCCACCATACTTCATGGGGTGTTTCATAATGTCTTGCTTTTATACAAATATATAAATATATTCACGTTCCTATATAAATTCAATAACGGGAGTGAGTGTTGCGCAAAGTAGATATGTATAAAAAGAAATATGAATGAATGAAGAATATATTTTTTCTCCTATATAAATTCAATAATGTATGTATGCTGCAAGCTTTAAATGTATAGAAATAAAATATAACTTCAGTTCCCATCCTATATAAATTAAATTCTATAGCAATATCCGATCTGATATAATTATAAAATTGAAAAGAATAAATCAATGAATATAATAATAAAATAAAAGCGTGTGGAAGAAAGAAAAAGATCTTTTGAAATCCCTCTTGCAAGTAGAAAATGAATGGTAGCCTTTGTTGTGTGATGCTGCTGAGCTGCTGGAAAACAGCCCAGTAACTGACCCCAAGGCAGAAGGCAGGCCTGTTCAAACAATGCTGCCTTTTATACTGTTTTCCCATCTCTCCCACAGAGCACTGGGATTGGAAGGGACCTCAGAGAAGGATGACAGTCACTGGCCAGCTCAATATGAGAGTAGTCCTTCCCCCCTTTTCCCGCCTCTTCCCTCTCCCTCTCCCTACTTTCTGTTTCTCTACAACCAAGTCCAGCTTCAGGTTTGAAACTCAAAACAGTTCAAAACTTTCAAAACATTTAAAGTGCATCCGTTTCATTTTGAGGCTGTTTTGAAGCCCTTTGGTTTTGTTCAATTCCTCTGTTTCAAGCTTGAAATGAGTCGAAACAGCATCAAAATGAAACAGTCAGTAAAACGTCACACAGACCTAGTGTCCACACAGCAGCTCCTGTGTGATGGCACTGTACGTTCCCACCTTCCTTAACATGCAGCATCAGCTTCAACCTGGCAGCAAGCTTTGCAGTGGTTATGGCCCCTGGGCCCTAGTGCTGCCCGTCTGGGTGATTTCAGTCTTATCTCTGTCCTGGCCGAGTGTCCCAAGATTACCAGAAATGTGGCTGTGTCACTACAGCAGGACTTTATGCTGGCGGCAGAGCTCTACATCAGCATTGCTTGCCACTTTGTTAATGATACAATAGCTTCACCACCAAGTGTACCAACCTCAATGTTGAAAAAAGAAAGCAGGCTACAATGTGGAAGTGATGTTCAGAGCTGGTAGTCTCTTCTTTCTTGCCAAAACTATGTGATGATCTTTAGCTGTCTGCCTGTCTAGTAGGTCATATTGAATCATAGGTCACCATTTTCTTGTCCCACTGTAGTCATGCTGCTTGCATATTGTACCTGGTTCTCCGAGCCCTGGACACCATAGAAGACGACATGTCCATCAGTTTGGAAACCAAGATCCCAATGTTGTGTGAGTTCCACACATACCTGTATCAGCCAGAGTGGAAGTACATGGAGAGCAAAGACAAGCACAAGCAAGTGTTGGAGGACTTCCCCACGGTAAGCCATTGTCTCTCATTTCCACCCACAACACAACAGCCTGTGTGTTAACTATTACAGGTACCCTCTTCAACACTTCTTGCATCTTGATCCAACAGGAACAGACCCAACCCAATCTAGTCTTGAGACGCCCACACTGGGCAGACGGTCTGTCCATCTGGAGCCAAAGTCATTGTTTTTTGTGCTGACTTGCTAAGTACTGGGAATGGCTTTGTTCTGAACCAGAGCATAGAGCCTCTGGTGGGCTGGGTGCTCATAGGTGATATGCTGACTGATGAGAAGGTTGTCATTGACAGTTCCTGATTAAGTGTTGCTGGATCTGGTGTTTGCACAAAATGTGCATTGCCTTGTACCCAGAAGCCATTGTGCTGAGTCCCTAAGATACTGCATAGGGGGAGTGGGTAAAACCAGATACAGCAGTAGCACACATTTCCTGAATTATAGTCCTAAGATCTGCACAAAATACCTGGTGCATCACTGTATTATTAGGTATGTAAATTAATGCATAAACTGTGGAAGGCCTGGGCTCGGAGAGGCTTATCCCACCCAAAATAGTTTTGTGGTGGCCAGAGACAGCAGCAGCACCACAGCACTGCTTGGCATGCAGCCAGGCCAACACCCCATGCTTTCTCAGCTCCGTGTAACTGAGGAAGAAGAGGCTAACCATGCATGTGTCACACCATGCAGAGCACAATGAGAGTTGCCATTCTTGTGCTGAGTCATGCACTCGGCCCCCCAAATAATATTTTCTCCCTCTGTCTATGAATTAATGGAATGGTCTATGTGATTGGTTAATAAACCTTTGGAGTCCAGTTAAAGCTTTATGGTCCATTGAGGTCCCCAAGTGAAGATCAGGCAGAAAAAAGATGTCTGGATCTCAACTGCCACCCAGCAGGTCATTTCCTAGGCTGTAGGTGTGCTGGACATTTTTCCTCCCTAGGTGCAGCACTTTGCATTTCTCCTTGTTGAACTGCATTCTGTTGTTTTCTGCCCACTTGTCCAACCTGTCCAGGTCTGCTTGCAGCTGTTCCCTGCCCTCCGGCATGTCCACTTCTCCCCATAGCTTTGTGTCATCTGCAAACTTGGACAGAGTACACTTCACTCCCTCGTCCAAGTCGCTGATGAAGACATTAAAGAGTATCGGTCCAATGACCGAGCCCTGCAGGACCCCACTTCCCACACCCTTCCAGGTTGAAGGCTTCCACCACTGGAAACAAGTTCTCTTGGACAAAGAGCCTGAGGCAATGGACCAGTGGTGATAGAGACAGGACTAGTGAATCCAACAGGCTTCAGCCATGAATCTGCATGCAGACGGTGATAGCCTGATGGTTGTCTCGCACCTGGCTTGAGACAGGGGTGCCAATTGGCAGCTGCTACCATGACTGAGCAGTCCTATTCAGGACCCCCTCTGCTCACCCTCCATGGGGAAGGGGCTAGAAAACGAGCCCTAAACCTAGGCTGTCTTATTTGATCCTGGCTGGATAGCCACATCCAGTGGGAACACTATCTCTGCGGTCAAAAACATCATAAGACAATGATTTTCGCAATATGGACCATTCACAACTTGATGGATAACCAAGACAACATACAACCAGAAAGCAGGGCTGCCATCATCTCCGAGGAATTAGTGATAGACACTACATTGACATTGCTCTGAGTGAGATGAGACTACTAGATGAGGGTCATCTGAGGGAAGAGGTTGGCATCTACTCCTTCTTCTGGAAGGGGAAACCAATTCAGGATAGCTGCATTCGTAGCGTCAGCTTCACTGTCAAGTATTAGCTCATCTAAAAACACTGTCCATATGACATGTGCTGAATCCATTAGCGATAGCACGTGTCAATACCAAGACTGGTTTCATGAAAGCAATGACCTCTACAACTGGAAGAGAAGGGCTCATTCTGTTGGCAAGATGGCACCTCATTTAAGCAGGAGGAGACGTGTCATCTTCTCAAAGCCGAAGCTCAAAGGTGGATCCAGGAAATCAAGATTCAGTGGTGGCAAGATAAAACTAAGGAGATCCAGCTCTATGCTGACAAACATGACATGCGTAGCTTCTTCCAGGCAGGAAAAGCCATGTATGGGCCAACTTCCCATGGTCCTATTTTCCTACTATCACAGGATGGCTTCACACTCCTCAAAGACAATGAATCTATCCAAGCTAGATGCAAAGAGCACTTTGAGGCACTCCTGAGCGGGGAGTTCACTGTTGCAGATACCACCATCGAGGCCATCCGCCAACACCCTGAAAAGGGGTCTGTCACCAAGCTTCCGACCCTGGAAGAAGTCTGGCGTGCCATAAAAACCCCCAATAACAACAACGCTTCTGGATCAGAAGGCATAGCTGCTGGCATCTACAAGGCTGGCAGTGAGAACTGGTGCTGAGACTCCACAAATTTATTCTTGAAATGTGGCCACATCACACAGATGTCCAGCTCCAGACTCCTGACGCAAGGTTTATTCTCCCATCTCAGTCAAGAGGAGGGCAGGGAAAGTACTTCAAGGACATACTGAAGCCAAACTTGAAAAAATGCAACATCTACATCCACTTGTGGGAGACTATCACCCAGGAACGCCCCAGATAGAGGAAGAGTTTGCTGCAAGGATCTCAGTACTTTGAAACCTTATGACAACAACAGGAGAAAGAAAAGCTAGAGTGGCAGAAACAACATGTTGTGGACCAGATCAAGAATCCAGAGCTACCCATTCCACATGGAAACACATTCCTGAGTTGCAAGACAGTCTCTTGATCTCAGATAGGCCTTGTCAGCCACCTTGAGACCCTGCAATAAGACAATCATGGGACACAATCATCCCCTACTGAGAGGGATTGCCAAAGAAGAAGAGGTTTCTCCTCAGCCAGATGACTGCAACCATTCTATGAAATGGTCAGAGACAGATTTGTTCCTCATCCAAACTGGGGTCAAGAAAAGAACTCAATCTCCAGCTTTGTTCCCCATTTGTCTGACAGTCAGCCTGGTTCCCGTTAAGGACTGTCTTCCTTCTGGAACTGACATTGAATGCCGAAAGGATGGAGGGTTCTTCAATCTGGGACATTTTTGCTGTAAGACCAAAGTAATCAACCTTGAATTGAAATACGCTGATGACTCCACCATCCTTGTGCACAGTAACAGAAATCCCTCAGACAGTGCTGGATCATTTCAGGGAAGCCTGCTGATCTTTGGGCCTCTCTCTTAACATCAAGAAGACTAAAGTGCCCTATCAGCCTGCCCTAAGCCATGAATGTGACCTTCCTTTCCCCACCCCTTCCCAAAATTGCCATCGTGAGATGGACTCTGGAGATAGTCGAGCACTTCCCCTAACTTGGTAGCCACCTCTCTCAGTCTGTGAACATTGAGGAGATCCAGCACAGGATCCAGTGTAGAAGTGACTCCTTTAGGAAACTGCATCAGTCAGACGTTATTCATTGCAATCTCTAGCAAGACACCAAGATCCAGGTCTACATCATCCCCCCCATCCTCTATGGACGTGAAACGTAGGTAACCTACCATCGTTATCTCAATCCTGGAGATGTATCGCCAACAAGGCCTCCAGAAAATGGGAAGATGACTGCATGAATGCCAGCTTTCTTGCTGAAGCTAGTGTTACTACCATTGAGTATGTCATCCTCGAGCACCAGCTTCGCTGGACTGGACATTGTATACAGATGTCTGACTCTCAACTCCCAAAATAAATGCTCTGCTCCCAGCTTTGTAATGGCCTGAAATCTCACGGTGGCCACAGAAAACTTTTGTTGGCTACAAATGTCCAACTCGGGATCCTTAAAAGTCTGGTTTATTAGGTGGATTGAAGCACTGTAATGAAGTTAAATCATAAAACTTGTGGCTGGGGGTAGCCCCCGCA
>NW_005843821.1:0-20004 GCF_000455745.1 Alligator sinensis | reverse complement strand
CGTCCGCATGTACATGCAGGTTTGGGAGTCCGTTGATGAATTTTGAATAGGGTTCTGGGAGCGGTTGATCTGGAGATATTCAGCCCAAAAGTTGGTCTCCAGCGTTGATTAACTCAGGCCAGGGCTTCTAGCCCTTGATCAGTGAAGTTTAGAGATTTCCCGGTAGTTACGTTGTCTTCTATTGAGTTCTTCCGTTGGTTGATCTGCAGTTTCCTTTGGTGTTAATTGCTGCCTGCTACCGTGTTACACATTCAATCACTGATTCACTTGCTCTTTCAGGGGCCAGCCTGATACAGGAAAGGACAGTTTGATTCCTGCCCTTGTTAACATCGTTACAATGTATAACTTATTTATGAAACTAAACACATTTAGTTGAAAGTTGAAAGGTGAGGAGTATAAAATATAAGCTACAAAAGTAATGCCATGGCACACAAATAGATAAAAATACCAAATACAAGGGGAGATACAAAATGCACACACACAAATTTCAAAACACAATTCCTTATCTTAAAGTGAAAGAAAGAGGAAGGAAGAAAAGGTAGATGAGGAAAAACATATCCAAGGAGGGGAGAGCAACTGCAGGCAAGAGGAAAAGGGGCTTTCTGCTACACATTAACAGGACATTTTGAAAGAGTACTTTAAGAAAATAGCTGACTTCAAGAGCAGGGAGCAGCTGCCTGCCAACTGATGGCACTACAACCTCAACCAGTCAGCAGCACACTTCGAAGGAAAGCATCTTTACCTTGAAGTAGAGAAGAGAGCATGAAGGAAGAAAAAGGAGAGGAAAAGGAGAGCAATTGCAGCCTATAGCCTACACTCCCCTGTGAAAGGACCTACAACTCCTGTGGACAGGGCTGCGGCTCAAGGATTCGACTCCTCAGTCACCTCCAGACCCATGAATGAGCCGTGGTAGAGATCATCTGCTAATCGAGGGATTGCTGAGGGTGATGAGTTAATGACAGGCTCCATAATAGTTACTATTTCTTAAAATTAGCTCCAACTCCCACCCCCAATATTTTCAATGTAAGAAGCAGCTGGGAGTGTTCATGGGGAATTTAACTGATCACGTCAAGGCCTTGAGTTGACTTCCACTAAAGTCATGGTGGGGTGGGGGGTGGCATTTTATAAGGGCGTGTGGGAACATTTCTGTTGCTCGGCCTATGTTAACCTCATGTGGGGGTTGGGATTTTCAAAGTAACGTGCTAGTCAGTGGAATTTGGGTTGCACAGGCCTCCCTGAAATCAGGGCAAAACAATATTCATAGATTTCAACAATTTCATAGATGTTTCGGGTCAGGAGGGAACTGAATAAATCATCGAGTCCAACCTCCTGCCCCGGGCAAGAAAGAGCGCTGGGGTCAGGTGTCCCCAGCCAGGTGCTTATCCAGTCTCCTCTTAAAGCCCTCCAAGGAAGGGGAGAGCACCACCTCCCTTGGACGTCCATTCCAGAGTGTGGTAACCCTTACCATAAAGAAGTTCTTCCTAATTTCTAATCTAACTCTGCTCTCTGTCAGGTTGTGGCCAGTGTTTCTAGTAACCCCAAGGGGCACCCTGGGAAACAGAGCATCTCCTAGTTCTTGCTGCCCCCGGTCCCCCACCCCGATGAATTTGTACATGGCCACTAGATCCACTCTCAGCCTTCTCTTGCAGAAGCTGAAGAGATGTAGGTCCCTCAATCTCTCCTTGTAGGGCTTTGCCTTCAGGCCCCTAACCATACGAGTAGCTGTCCTCTGGACCCTCTCAACATTTTCCACATCCCTCTTGAAGAGTGGCACCCAAAACTGAATGCAATACTCCAGCTACCACCTTGCCAATGCTGCATAGAGGGGAAGTATCACCTCCCTAGACCTGTTCATGATACACCTTCTCATGCATGAAACAGTGCGCTTTACTGATCACTTCATCAAATTGAGGACTCATGTTCATCTTGGAGTCAACTATGACTCCGAGATCCCTTGCTGCTGCTGTGCTGCTTAGGAAGTCATCTCCCAAATATCCAATGGTGGCCCTGAATGGCCCAGTGAGAATACTTGTTAATGGCCTTTCTTTCAGGAAGTGGTCATGTCATTCTGGTTCAGGAATGTCACTACAATAGAAATGGGCCTGAGGCACAAGCATCTTATTAGTTTAGAGGGCCTATCCTTTGAAAAGGTCTTGAAGGGGATACCATTATTCTATGGAGCAATCTTCTGGCTACTTACACCCTCCAGCTCTTTAAGTGACTCCACTACATGACCAAAATCTCATTAAAATGCAATTTTGATCACAGTATTATCTAGCAGAAACTGTCAAACACTAGTATCTACTTACGCTACACTTCATTGATCCTTGTTTTTTGGCTATCCCTCAATATGAGGATGATTTTTGCCAGGATTTAAAGATGGCTGAAGAAGCCAATCTGTGCTCTGCAAGTTTTTCCACATATATGACAGGTGGTGCCTTGGTGGGGAGGGGGGTCACAGCTGTTGGCCAGGATGTTGTGCGCTTTCCTTCCTCCTCTGCTGGTTCTCGGCTTCCTGAGCAAGATGGTTCTCTTTGAAGTGAGCTGCAGCTTGATCTATGGTGCAGTGCCACTGAGTCCTGTTACCAGCCAGCACTTCCCTGTTTGTCAAGTTGATGCCACCCTTCTTAAAGTATGCTTTCAGGGTGTGCTTCCTCTGTGCTTCATGGGTCCTCTTATCATGGCTGAGTTGAAAGAAGAGGACTTGTTTTGGGATAGAAGTGTCAGCCATCCACACACAGTGGTGATTAGATTTCAGAGCACTGTACAAAGGAAGTAGTTATCACTGGGAGCATCTACACGAGACGCTTTACTGCACAGTAGACCAATATACTGCACAATAAACATCACCATCTACCAGTGCAGATGCTTACAATGCATTCAATTGGTCTACTCTGCGGTTAATTTGCTACCTGAAATTTTGCTGAACAAATTTGCTCCCAGTCAGCCAGGCAACATGGAGCGGGAAATTGCTCCCTGTCCCTGGGATCTTCCTGCTGCAGGGCAGGTTCCGAGCTCAGAGCTCGGCCGGGACAATGTTCCCCTGCCCTGGCAGCAGGCAATCTCTCAGGCCCTGCTCTGATTGCTGAGTCGGGGACAGGAGCTGCCAGATGCAGGGGCACGGGATTGTCGTCCCGGCTGGGCTCCTAGCTTGGAGCCTGTCCCAGCACCAGGCAGTGTCCCGGTGCAGGG
Source organism: Alligator sinensis (assembly GCF_000455745.1). Taxonomy (NCBI): domain Eukaryota; kingdom Metazoa; phylum Chordata; order Crocodylia; family Alligatoridae; genus Alligator; species Alligator sinensis. The sequence continues at coordinate 16,812 of NW_005843821.1, read as the reverse complement.
AGCAGTCTCACAGTCCCTGCTCCGATCACAGACCTGGGGCAGGAAATACCCTGCATGGGGTGGTTCCTTGCCCAGCCTGGAGATGGCTAATACCTGCTCCAGACTGGGACAGTTCCTAGCCAGCCCTGGGCAGCGTAGAGAAGTCTGCACATGAGGCCAGGAGGTGGATGGTGTGGGTGCCGAGTATAGCTGGAATGGGGCCACGCCGATGGAGTGGAATTAGGCACAAATGTGTACTGGTTAATTTGAAAAGAACTTTACTTACAAACTGGCGTACAGGGACTTGCGTCGATGTACACAGTGTAGGCACGCTCTGTACAGGTTACAAACAACAGAAAGAAACCGGGTGGCACACCAATGTTTTCCAAGCATGCAGGGTGCGGGGTACGTCAGGACGGTCGACGACGGGGAGTGGTTGGTGGTTGATCAGGCCTCCAATTTTGCTCCAAGGTACACGAGGAACTCGTTCCCAACGTACATGCGGAGTTCTCTGGCTTGGGCGGAAACTACCCAAGCTTTTATACGGCTAGTGAGCCAATTGCTAGCCGCCGGGTATGAATAATTTACAATGAGCCAATCGGTAGCATGCATCCAAACAGTGCAACTGCTAGTTTTGGCGGGAGCTGATCATTGCACCAAGGTTTTTCCCTCCGTAGCGAGTACTCGCATCGTGCTAAGAATTCTGCTGTGTCGAGGCACTTTTAATTACTAAGTACAGACAGATGGGACCTCGCCCACCTCAGGGCAGGTTCCAGCCAGCGCCAGGCTGCATGTGCAGACTTCCCTGTGCAGCCCCAGGCTGACTGGGAAGTGTCCCAGTCTGGGTCAGGTCCTAGCTCCACAGCTCTTTCCCAACCCCATTTCCCGATTGGGTACCCCAAGACATTGGACTTGGAAAGAGCCACTCCCCCATTCCCACCCCTGTGTCTCAATCACCAAATTGGGACACCGGCCTGGAAACAGCTGTGGGGAGGGGGCTCTTCCCAGCCCCCTGCTCCAATCAGGCAATCAGGGCACAGGACTGGGAGACAACTGCAGGGGAGGGGCACAGGTTGGAGCTGGCTGGGACCTTCCCCAGATGGGGACAGGTCCTGGGCAGGTGCAAGGAAACCCTGCGGGGCACAGAGCTTGTCCCCGTGTGCACAGGGTGGGAGACCTCTGCAGCAACAGCAGCTCTTCCACCCTGAGCACATGGGGACCCCTCCCAGGGTGATGTCTTCTGGCCCTTTGCTCCCTGCCAGCTGCTGGGCTGGCACCCAGGAGGAGTCTGGAGCTCTCCCTAGCTGCTGCATGGGGGCAGGGCAGGGTGGGAGCAAATCTGTTCCCAAGACGGAGCACATGTAGACATGGTCCCCTGTAGGCTTACTGCACAGTATTTTTACAGCGCAGTAAGCCTACACTGAGTTAATAGCATGTTTAGACCCATCCACTGTCTCTAGTTTACATAAGAGGAAACTGTGGCACAGAATGGCAGCAGTGACTTGCCCGGTGTCACCCAGCAAGCTGTGGGTAGAGCTGGAAATAGAAATGCAGTCTCCTGAGTCCTGGTAATCTCTCATATGAGGTATCTGACTAAAGGGAAGGTTAAAATGCAACTTTCTCAGCCTCATTTTTGCTGGTTGGAGAAAAAAGCCAGTGCTGAAGGGCTCTCACCTTGGGCAGACAAAAGATTGGGGGCTCAAAGTGGAGGTCACCACATGTAGTGTTTGCCCAGGAGGTTGGTGGCTGCTTCTTGGAGAGAAAAGGCGCTACATTGCACTTGGCACATACTAAAGTCTGGAGAGAGCAGGGACTTTAAAGAGCTCTAGACAGTATGGCTCCAGTTCAACACTGGGAGTCTGGTCTTGCTGCTTTGCCAGCTGTTCACCTGACAGGACTTCCCACAAGTTACATCTGCCCCCCAGGCATCTTTTTGTAGCCACTGTGTTGTGGAGACCCACGTGATACCAGTCCAGATTGTGTGCCACCAGGAAGACATAAATGGCTTCTGCATTGTGGCCAAAGGCCAGAGGAGCCTTTGAGCATGTGTTCACTGCACACAAGGCCTTGATTGTGCACCCTCTTCAGCCAGTGAGAGTTTAGCCAGCAACTCCAGCAATACAAGAGCATTTGAACAGTCACTGGGTTACTCATTCCTAGTCATTCATAAATGCTGGACCCTGCTTTGCTTTCGGCACACTGTGAGTATCCCCTTGTGACTTCTGCTGCAGATCTCCTTGGAGTTCAGGAACCTGGCCAAGGTGTATCAGGATGTGATCGCTGATACTTGTCACAAGATGGGACTGGGGATGGCGGAGTTCTTGGAAAAGAGGGTCGATTCCCTGCAGGACTGGAACAAGGTAAGGGCATGTGAGCAGTGAAGGAACTGGAGTAGGGTAATGTTCACAGCCCCAACTGGAGGCCTGGCTTTCTACCCGGCTCAACTCAAGTGGTCCCATTTCTCATCCCATGGTGCCCTGCCACTGGTTGGAGCCCTCAGGCCCTGCTCAGGCTCACCACATAATCAATGGGGTTCACCAATATGGGATGACACTTATGATCAGTAGGATTTTCTAAGAGATTGGCACTTACTTCCTCACCTCTCATACTCGCATGCAGTCAGGTGTCCAGCGGGAGGCAGATATGTCCTTGCACTCACGGCCAGATCCCTGACCTGGGGTGGGATGTCTACCCCAAATCAGTCCCTTACTTCCAAAACAAAGAGGCTGTGTCCCCTGAGTATGCAGTAGCCCAGTGGATGGGGTCTTGGGTTGACATCCCTGCTCTGCCCAGCATGAAGTTGGGACTTTGACCTCTCAGGACTGCCAGAAGGAGGGAGGTGAGATTTTGGAGGGAGGTGAGATTTACACTCTCCTGTTGCTCAATCCTATGGATGAGGATTATTGGGTGGATTACTGCTAAGTAAAGCAGCTGTAGCAAGTGTTTGCAAGTAAGCTGTATTCCTAATATTCCTCTATGCGTGTAACAGAGATCTAAGAATTGGTGCCCTCCCAGGACCCTCCTTTAGCTGCTGGGCCATTCACTGAAATGCTCATCCCTCTGTAAAATGGTGTGCTCTTTTGGAGCTCTCCTATCCCTAGACTGGGCTGGTCAGCACCTCTTCTCAGCACAGCATTAAGGATGGAGGTAGACTGCAGAGGCACATTCCTGGTGGGCATTTGTTGTCTGTTCAGCAAAGGCAGATGTGCCATGGAGCACTTCTTGCCTGGTGACTTAGGTTTTAGGATGGTACCTAGACATCAAAAGCACTTGTGCAAACAAGTTTGATGTGGAAGGAGGGAGATGATTCAAGGACGGGCCACACAGCTGCACATAATCAGCCGGTTGAGTAAACTCCAAGTGCTAATTTTCTTGAAAGCTCATGAACTCTAGATGATGCACATCTCAACTGCTTTTTTTCTCCTCCCCAAATCTTGCAGTATTGCCAGTATGTTGTTGCACTCTTTGTGATTGGTTATTCCCGTCTCTTCTCTGCATCGGAGCTTGAAGACCCAATCGTAGGGCAGGACACAGAGCTTGCAACTTCCATGGGGCTCTTCCTGGAGAAAACCTACATCATTCGTGATTACCTGGAGGACCAGCTGGAGGGAAGGGAATTCTGGCCCAGAGAGGTGAAGGAAACCATTGCTTTGTAGATGTGAATCTCCAATGTGGTGCTGTTGCCCGGCTGTCCTTTTTAGATCAGTTGCCCCCTCACAATTCAGAGATTGCCATCTGCTTTGTGTAAAGCAATGTGCATAAGTGTTACCAGAAAGAGTAGCTGACTACAGAGGCAGGGGTATTCATAAGGTAGGCAGGAGGTTGCATGGTCCTGGTGATGCTGCCTTGTTGTTCTCTGAACAGACATGGGAGAGCGAGATGGGCTCACTCATGGTGGGAAATCTGTGAAAAATGATAAATCATGGAATTCCCCTTCCTGGCACCAACAAGGTGAAGCCTGGAAACTGGAGCAGATAATGTGTGATCAAACAAGCTCTTCCACTGATCTCCATCTAAGGGTACTGATTGTATCCTAAGCAGGTTAAGTTTACATTTGTTGTGAGAACATTTAATTGCCATTTTGGCCATGTATCTGCCGGTTAGAGGAGCTATGAGATGCTTGTTATCCCGTGGTTTAAGATGCTTGCAAGGCATCTCTAAAGTCCTAGTGGGAACCTGATCCTTTTGTGGGATTTAGCTTTGACTCTGCCCAGCTGTATGGAGCCCCATTCCAACCTGTGGCTACATGCCACTTTCATCTTCTTCCGTGAAGATGGCTTTTTATCCTGGCAAGCACTTCACTTCGAACTGTGAGAGGTCATAATAAATAATAAGCAGTGTGTGAAAGGTATTGCACAGAGGTTGAGAGTGCTTGCATGTACAGTGAAAGCTGCTCTTTCAAATCAAACCATCTCCCTACATGCCCCATGATTCAGTCTCTGTGCTCCCTGCTTTCAAGTCCTCGTGTTGTGAATCATACAATGAGGAAACAGAGATGGTGTTGGCATAGCTCCATCCTTCAAACTTGGACTGGGTGCACAAGGATGCAGAGGACAGAGGTGGTGGTCCATTGATCACTGCTGATGCGAACCTGGCTCTTACACACTGGATGTGCCCCCACCCACCAGGCGTATGTGCATGGGTTATACATCAGGTAACATGGGGCCTCTGCAAGACACGCTAGGAAATCTGGTCATCTCACCAGACAACAAAGCTAACCTATTTAACAATTTCTTTGCCTCCATTTTTCTGAGCTTGGCCCAGGTCACCCCCCACACCGGGACCCCCATAGGTCCCAGGGGAGGCAGACCCAGGCCTAAGGTCAGTGAGGATCTAGTCAGGGAACTTCTGGAGGGACGGGATGTATTCAAATCATCTGGTCCAGATGACCTCCACCCCAGGGTGCTGAGGGAATTAGCAAAGGTCATTGCGGGACCCCTGGCACAGCTCTACGAGCACTCGTGGTGCTCTGGTGTGGTGCCAGAGGACTGGAAAAGGGCCAATGTGGTTCCCATTTTCAAAAAAAGGAGGAAGGAGGACCCAGGGAACTATAGGCCAGTCAGTCTTACCTCGATCCTGGGTAAGCTTTTTGAGAGAATTATCCTGGCACATGTCCCCAGTGTGGGTACACGGTCAGGAAGGCCAACCGCACCTTGTCATGCATCCACACATGCATCTCGAGCAAGTCCAAGGAGGTGATCCTCCCCCTCTCTGTGGCACTGGTCAGGCTGCAGCTGGAGTACTGCGTCCAGTTCTGGGCACCGCACTTCAGGAGGGATGTGGACAGCATGGAGAGGGTCCAGAGGAGGCCACCCACATGATCAGGGGGCAGCAGGGCAGGCCCTACAAGGAGAGGCGACGGGACCTGAACCTGTTCAGCCTCCATAAGAGAAGGCTGAGGGGGATCTAGTGGCCTGTTACAAACTAGTCAGGGTGACCAGCAGGCATTGGGGGAGTCCCTGTTCCCCCGAGCACTACCAGGAGTGACTAGAAATAACGGTCACAAGCTGGCAGAGGGTAGATTCAGACTAGACATCAGGAGGCGCTACTTCACTGTCAGGGCAGCAAGGACCTGGAACCAACTTCCAAGCAAAGTGGTGCTGGCTCCCAACCTGGGGGTCTTTAAGAGGAGGCTGGATGAACACCTTGCCGGGGTCGCTTGACCCCAGTACTCTTTCCTGCCATGGCAGGGGGTCAGACTTGATGATCTGCTCAGGTCCCTTCCCACCCTACAAACTATGAACAACTATGAAACTATCTCCAAGGACACTGGATGTTGTGCAGACAAGCATCCTCTTTGTTTTCCAGAGAGATTGTCTTACTCTGTTCAATGCCCCAATTTTTTCACAGGCTGTTACACTGACTGTAACCTAATGAGAATTGTTCACAGAGGGATTCCCCATCCCGATGGCTTTTTTTCATACCATGGGGAGGTGGCTGCCGTAGCCTCGATCCAGCAAAGCATGTTGCCAAAACCCATAGCTATACCAGGATATGTGTGCAATGGTTAGCACATGACTGGTGACATTCATATCATTAATATCCCCAGGTCTGGAGCAGGTATGTCAAGAAGGTCTCGGATTTTGCCAAACCAGAGAATGCTGACCTGGCTGTTCAGTGTATGAATGAGATGATTACAAATGCTCTCCAACACATCCCTGATGTCCTCAAGTACTTGTCCAGACTCAAAACCCAAAGTGTCTTCAACTACTGTGCTATTCCACAGGTAGGCTCATGCTTCCACATGGTTTCATCATCTCTACTTGGACAACTTGGATCAGTAGTAGATATGCTGGAGGGTAGGGTAGGATTCAGAGTGATCTAGGCACATTGAAGGATTGGGTCAAAGGGAATCTCATGAGGTTCAACAAGGACAAGTGCCAAGTGCTGCAGCTAGGACAGAGCAATCCCATGCACTTGGGCAGGCTGGGGGCTGATAGGCTGGGCAGCAGCTGTGCAGAAAGGGACCTGGGGGGTACCGTGGGGAATAAGCTGAATATGAGTGTGACCTTGTTGCAAAGAAGGCTAAGGGCATATTGGGCTGCATCGGTAGGTGTGTTTCCAGTAGCTCAAGGGAAGTGATTGTTCCCCTCTATTCAGCACTGGTGCGGCCACATCTGGAGGACTGTGTCCAGTTTTGGGCCTCCCGCTACAGAAGGGATGTGACCCAATTGGAAAGAGTCCAGCAGAGTGCACAAAAGTGGTGAGGGGCTGGGGGACACGACTTATGAGGAGAGGCTGAGGGGACTGGGCTTATTTAGTGTGTGGCATGATGATTATGGATTCATATAAATTTTTGCCTTGTCTTGAGAAACCAGGTGTTCCTCTGATGGAACGGCTCTCCTTCTGTATGCATGCTACTCCAGCCAACGTGAGCAGGAGCAGTGCTGCGCTCATGGGTTGATGTGGGTAATCTTGTCCCTTAAGGGTTTTTTTTCCTTTTTCTGTTAAAACCAAGAGCATTCTACATCGTTTGAAAAAGAAGTGAAATACTGTGTCCCGGCATCCTCTTTGTTTTCCAGAGAGATTGTCTTGCTCTGTTCAATGCCCCATGATTTTTCACAGGCTGTTACACTGACTGTAACCTAATGAGAACTGTTCACAGAGGGATTCCCCATCCCGATGGCTTTTTTTTCATACCGTGGGGAGATGGCTGCCGTAGCCTCGATCCAGCAAAGCATGTTGCCAAAACCCATAGCTATACCAGGATATGTGTGCAATGGTTAGCACGTGAGTGGTGGCATTCATATCATTAATATCCCCAGGTCTGGAGCAGGTACGTGAAGAGGGTCTTGGATTTTGCCAAACCAGAGAATGCTGACCTGGCTGTTCAGTGTATGAATGAGATGATTACAAATGCTCTCCAACACATCCCTAATATCCTCAAGTACTTGTCCAGACTCAAAACCCAAAGTGTCTTCAACTACTGTGCTATTCCACAGGTAGGCTCATGCTTCCACATGGTTTCATCATCTCTACTTGGACAACTTGGATCAGTAGTAGATATGCTGGAGGGTAGGGTAGGATTCAGAGTGATCTAGGCACATTGAAGGATTGGGTCAAAGGGAATCTCATGAGGTTCAACAAGGACAAGTGCCAAGTACTGCACCTAGGACAGAGCAATCCCATGCACTTGGGCAGGCTGGGGGCTGATAGGCTGGGCAGCAGCTGTGCAGAAAGGGACCTGGGGGTTACCGTGGGTAATAAGCTGAATATGAGCCAACAGTGTGACCTTGTTGCAAAGAAGGCTAAGGGCATATTGGGCTGCATCGGTAGGTGTGTTTCCAGTAGCTCAAGGGAAGTGATTGTTCCCCTCTATTCAGCACTGGTGCGGCCACATCTGGAGGACTGTGTCCAGTTTTGGGCCTCCCGCTACAGAAGGGATGTGACCCAATTGGAAAGAGTCCAGCAGAGTGCACAAAAGTGGTGAGGGGCTGGGGGACACGACTTATGAGGAGAGGCTGAGGGGACTGGGCTTATTTAGTGTGTGGCATGATGATTATGGATTCATATAAATTTTTGCCTTGTCTTGAGAAACCAGGTGTTCCTCTGATGGAACGGCTCTCCTTCTGTATGCATGCTACTCCAGCCAACGTGAGCAGGAGCAGTGCTGCGCTCATGGGTTGATGTGGGTAATCTTGTCCCTTAAGGGTTTTTTTTTTCCTTTTTCTGTTAAAACCAAGAGCATTCTACATCGTTTGAAAAAGAAGTGAAAGACTGTGTCTCATGACTCCACCTCTAAGCAGGCATGTGTTTACGTTGGACAAATTCCTGTTCTCTTTGAAGCCAATGCAAGTTTGCCATCGATTTCGGTCGGACCAAGGTTTTGCCCTGCATGCACTTGCTGTCGTTTATCATTTCTCATTAGGTGATGGCCATAGCCACGCTGGCTGCTTGCTACAACAACAAAGAAGTATTTAGGGGCATAGTGAAGATTCGGAAGGAACAAGTCGTCACTCTGATGAGCGATGCCACCAGCATGCAGGCTGTCAGAGCTATCATGTCCCAGTATTTGGAAGAGGTAAGTTGGGCAGCTTGCTCCGACTGATAGTCTTCCAGATGTAGACACTTTTTGCAGCCCCTAGTGATGCACTTAGGGCTAAGTTGGTGATCCACTTTAGAGCTCTTCTAGACATTTAGTAACTGTCCCGTGTTCGCTAACATAGCTGAAAGAAATCTTGCTACAAAGGAGAGGACACCACCAGACAGCAACTAAAAATAACGTCCTGGAATGCAACTTTTTCCTTAATACAGTCATCTTCTCATTGTCCAGTGTCTGTTCCACTGAAGCATCAGCACTTCCTCACACAGAAACTGCTCTTTCTTTTTGAAGGGACTTAGTTGTGTCTGTTGTAGAAGTGAAAGATACAGCTGAGGTGCCCTTCTAACGGCTGTCTGCTCCCCCTGCCCTGCTCCTCCTCCTATGGCAAGTGAGAGATGTGTATGAGCGCCGCAGTGTTGGTGCCAAAGCATTGCGTGTGCCTTAACCCCCTGACCTGATTCACCGATTTCTAAAGCCAACAGCACCCAAGGGAGTGATGGGTCAGCATCACGTCCAGCTGCTTAGACTTCCAGCTCAAATGCCTGTATATCCTTCTACAGTCAAGTCCCGTCAGGGCAACTTTTGGCCCAAGTTTTAGAGCTGGGCTTGCTTCTAGATGCATAGTAAAATGTCTTAACCAAACTGCAACTCCCTTCAATTTAACCACCATGTATTGGTTTGCATGAGAACATGGTGTTTTACTTAATAGAGTATGTCTCAGCTGGGTGATGCTAAGTTCATAGAAGCCTAGAAAATAAGAGTTGGAAGGGACCTCAGGGGGTCACATCTAGTCCAAGCCCCTGCTCCAAGCAGGCCCAGGCCCAATTAGATCATCCCAGCCAAGGCTTTGTCTAGCCAGGTTTTAAAAACCTCCAAGGATGGAGCTTCCACCACCTCTCTGGGTAACCCCTTCCAGTGCTTCACCACCCTCCTAGTGAGAGAGATTTTCCTGTATCCAACCTAAATTTCCCTTGCTTCAACTTGAGCCCATTGCTCCTTGTTTGGTCATCTGCCCCTGCTGAGAACAGTCTAACTCCAGCCTTTTCTGAATCACCTTACAGATTATTAAATCTCCCCTTAAGTTTTCTCTTCTCCATACGAGGGCCTTTTACATGGAACAGAAATGGCCTTTAAAACAGTTCAGATGTCCTTTTCCACTGCTTTAATGTTGTGGCTGTTTACACTGTCAGCAGTGTATTGCACTTTAATGTCATGGCTGTCTACACAGTTGGAGGCATATTTCCCATTAAATGATTTTGGGAAGTTGCAAAATAAAACCCCTCTGAGGTGTTTTAGTTTGCAACCTATCAAAGTGCAACAGCTGTGAAGGGAAGCACTGGGCCCCATGCGGCTCAGGGGCGATGCAGGGAGCCCATGCAGGCAGCCTGGCAGCAGCCCATGCAGGCAGGCTCCACTGAAGGAAAAAAAGAAAAGCACAGAGCATGATCTTTTTTTTAATTTTTTTTTTTTGCCCCCTCCCCAGAGCTTGCCTGAGATGCACAGGGCCCAGTGCTTCCCTCTGTGGGGGGAGTGCTTCCCTTCACGACTGTGTTGCCCCCTGGGACCACCTGGGCTGGGTGCCTGTGGGTGGGTGCCGTCTGGGTGCCGCCGCACAGGGAAGCACCACCCCCCGCCGCAGCTCAGGGACTGTTCGGCCCGCTGGCAGCTCGCCTTCCCGCCTCCCCCAACCGCCCACTGCCAGAGAGGCAGGTAAAGATCAGGTCTGACCCTTGTGTACACACCATGGAGGTTTACTTTGGTTTAATTCTCCATAAATTGAAGCATTTTTTTTTAAAACCCCACTATTTCAATATAGGGAAAATTAAACCGAAATAAACCCCCGTGGTGTGTACAAGCAGCCCAGAGCTCCCTCAGCCTCTCCTCAAATCATGTGCCCCAGCCCCCTAAGCATTTTGTTGGCCCTCTGTTCGGCTCTGTCCAATTTTCCTGCATCCTTTCTGTAGTTGGGGGTGAAGGGTGGGGACTGAACACAGGACTCCTGATGTGGCCTCACCAGGGCTGCACAGAGGGGAATAGTCACTTCCCTTGATTTCTGGGCAGTGCTCCTAATAAATCAGTGTAATATGCTCTTATCTTTTTTCAGAAGAAGATCACGCTGCTGGCTCATATTCAGCTTCTTGTCCTTTATAACCCCCAGGGCCCTTTGTGCAGAGCTGTTGCTTAGCCAGTCAGTCCCCAGGCTGTACCAGTGCATGGGATTGTTCTGTCCTAAATGCAGGACTTTCCATAGTTCATGTCTTACTAACGGGTAGGTGTCCTTACTGGAAATGACTTACCCCAGCAGTAGGCCTACAAGCTTGGTCGTGGCTGGCCTTGGTAGAGTTTTCCAATGCAAGTCCCACCATTGACAATTGGGCTGGCAGCTTCTCCAGAGCCAAAGGGCTGAAGTTATATATATATATATATATATTTAAAAGAGCTGTAGGCAAAAGGAGGTTATTTGAGGGGTGAGGAGGGAAGAAGGGGGATAGAGGAAGGGGGGCGGGGGTGAAGGAAGGAGAGAGGTTACAAAAATAGGCTGAAAAATTGTATGATGAGGAGCCAAATGACCTGTTACATATAGGGAACAGGCTGGAATAAACTCTTTGGTGGCTTTCTGAAGTGTGAGAACTCGTAGGAGCAGCGTCTCACAAGTGGGACAAAACAAACTAAATATTCAATCACGTCTCATGCACTGGTTTTAGGGGCCTTGAGACAAACCCTACTTCCCTTGTGGGCAAGAGCAAATGCAGCCCCTGAAGGTTGGAACTGCAGGTGTGAGGCTTCCTGCGCGCCTTGCAGGCCTTTTCTCTCCCCCTCCCCTGTAATGCCGTCCCTGGAGCCCAGCTGCAAGCAGGCAGGGCAGGCTCGCACCGTAGTAACTGCTTGGCTCAAGGAGGCATGAACATCTGTAGGCAACAACCTCCTTCATTACATGTCGGTACATGTAGGCAGCATCTGACAATGTAGATAGTTGCCTACGAAAGCTTCTGCCTCTCTGAACCAGTTAGTTTCCAAGGTACCATCCTGCCTTGGCTTGTGCCTGACTTCCAACTCATGTGGCTAACTACCTCTAAGGCCCAAGTGCTTTGCAATCCTCAACATTCAACATTTGCTCTCCCCACACCCTCTTCCCCCCACCCCGCAGCTGGCAATAGGGCCACCCATAGGAAACTCCGTCGGTTCATGGGCAGCAGCTGTTTCTATCGGTTGAGTGTCCCATAGTTTTCCGTGTCTTGCTTTTTAAAACATAAAACAAGTCTGTGTGTTGGGCCTTATTTGGTGACCTATTTTTTCTTCGGGGGCTGCTTGTGGTTTTGTGTTGTGTTTGTATGTCTTTTCCCTCTTTACCTGAAAACAGCATCATCCCTGTGTCAGCCCAGGCCACAGAATTACTCGAGAAAAATCCAGCCTTCTTTTCTGCACAAAGATCAGATTTTTCTAGGCAAGGCCACATTCTTTGCCTTGTCGGGTGTGTGGGCTAGAGTTGGTGTGAACGGTCACCAAAACCTCTCCAGGTTTTGGTGACCGTTCACACTAACTCTAGCCCACACCTCCAGCTCGGGGACCTGGAGACAGATGGTCAGTGCCGTGCAGGGTGCCCCAGCAGTGTGCACTTGCCTGATCCCTTATGCAAGCCTGCACCTCCAGCCCCTTCGGAGCTGGCTGAGATCTGTGCATCAGCTGCTCCGATGTGCTGGGGTTGCCTCTAGAATTACCTCCTCACCAGACGGACACCTGAGCCCTGGGGGGCAGGACCAGGAGCAGTGGTCTAAAGTTACAGCCAGCAAACCCTAGGTTGATAATAAATAACTTCCTCACTATGAGGGTGGTCATTGGAAGAGGTTGGCCAGAGGCTGTGGAGTCTCCATCTTTGCATGGTTTCAAGAGCAGCTTAGACAGGCCCTTGGCTGAGATGGTTTGGTATGGGATGATCCTGCCTTGCGCAGGGGGCTGGACTAGATGACCTCACATGGTCCCCTCCAGCCCTGCTGTCCTATGATCCTATGGCCCCGTATTGTACTATCAAAGCCTTCTCAGTTAGGAACAGTTGAAAAGGAGGCATTCAAAGGGTGATGGGGGCCCAGTTAAACCATGTTTATATGGCTAACTACTAAATGAGCCAGTAATAGTGGGAAGCATGCAGATAAATGCTCAGACAAAGCAGATTTCTTACTGCGTGGTACCTGGTACACTATGACGGGACATCCATGAGCTTCCTCTCCATTGATGTGGAATCTGTGCAGTGGATCTTGGTATTCAGGAAGAGGCTGGGTGCTGGTTGGGGCAGCTTAGCCCTTTATGCCCTTGAGTGCAGATGGGAGGGTGAGGGCATGTTGGGTGTGCGTACAGCCTCTGATGGGTGCTGCTGGTGAAACATTTCTGGCTTTGCACACGATGGGAACATGCACGCCCAGTGGGATTTGTGTGGATAGACACCTGCCAAGGTACCCCGTTGCTGCAGTAACCCACCCAACTGCAACAGTAACCCAGGGACTCACCTGGTGGGCTTTTGCACCTTGCTTAGGAGCCTGTTCCAAATCTGAGTCCACCTGTTATCACCCAGTGGTTTCACTGATTCTCACTAGTGCCAGGCTGTCCTGCCCTCACAGTGCCAAGGCTTATGATGGGCCACAGCATGGTGAGTGCACATGCTGCAATGTGAAGGGATTTGAAATGGTGTTAACAGGGAACTAAGAACTGTTTTATTGGACATCTGATCTATTGCTGCTTATACATTTCATTTAAATAGTCTTCTGTGGTTTTATTGGACCTCTGATTCTGTAGTCTTATCGGACATCTGATCTATTGCTGCTATTATGCTTCATTTAAATAGTCTTCTGTGCAAGGCTGACATTACCCTAAAGCATAAACTTTTGCCCAAAACTATGTAACTCTGCCAGGTTTTTGGTGTGCAAGTGGCTTGAACTTCGTCATAGACCAAGCTTTAAATAGTATCCATAACCCAATGCTTAAGGTGTTGGAGAAAAATGCTGTCTTCATTGTTGAAGGGGAAATGTGCAACCAGAACCCTGCTAATGTGGTGGCCACGATGCATATGTGTCAAATTGGCCATATGGCTATTAATGCCTAGTAGTGTCCTGCTTGAGTAGACTCAGCATCCCACTGGTGACGTGGTCCTTGTGAAGGAGACGCCATTTCACAGTGGAGGGGCTATCCCATGGGCTGGAGCGTTCCTGTTCCCTTACTCACAGGTGTGCTCTTCCTTTTTCAGATCTATCAGAAAATCCCAAGCACGGACCCTTCTTCTGACAAGACCAAAGAGATCATTATCTATCTTCAGAAAATGATTCTGCCCCATGGCACAATGGTGTCCCGTAATGGTTACTCTAGCATCTTCCTGAAAGGTGCCGTGCTGTTGGCAGTGCTGAGCTGGCAGTACCTGGATGCGATGTCAAAGGTGTCAAAGGAATGCACCCAGGCCCGAGAGAACTGAGGGCGGCCATGGGGGAGAGCACAGGTCGGTGGCTGGGCAGTGTTTTGGGTTGTGTAATTTGTCTCTATCTTTATGGGGTGCTGTGCTGCAGACTTCCTGGCCAGCACGTGACCTCTGAGAATGATGCTGTGAATGGATCGCAATGTCTGGACGTGTCACTTGGCCCAGAAATACTGAACATAAGAATGGCCATTTACTGGGTCAGACCATAGGTTCATCCTGGCCAGTACCTTGTCTCACGTGGTGCATACAGGAGTTCTGGAAATCTTTTGGGGAGGTGCTATAACTATGCTGCTTTAGACAAAGCGCCATGAGTTAGAGCACCATTGAATCCAACAGGTGTTCCCCTCTTGGGTGAGGGGGGCTCAGAGCTTGCCTCTAGTGTCCCAGGCAAGCAGGAGGGGCTCAAGGGGGATGCTGGACCACTCCTTTCCCAGCCCTGCTCCCTTCCGCCACCAACCCATGACTGTCAGAAATGGCTGAGAAGGACAATGGGGATGGAGTCCATCTTCTTCAGTTGGAATCCCACTCCATGCCCCAGCCCAACTACTCCTGCTGCGGTTTCTTAGGGGGTACTGACTGCTGCCATGGTGATGCTTATGCGGGGGTGGCAGGGACCCCACACTACCATGCCTCACCCAGCTCCCCGCAACACCTCAGAAGGGGTAGCTGGGCTCGACTTATGGGACTTATGGGGGGGCTCCTTCCCCCCCACCCGCAGCTTGAGGCAAAGCAGCCACAAGACTACTGTTTTCAAGACCCTTGGGTGAGGGAAGGAACGGAGTCCCCTACCTTGTGAAACCTGCCCAGCTCTCCCTGCTGTGGCCTTGTGGTGCAGGGAGCTGGGCCAGGCCTGAAAGGGGGAGAGGGGTGTCTCTGTTTCTCCCCCACCCCAGCAAGTTAAGTTTTCATGTTATTGGCCATTTTGAAAATGCTTTGCATCCATGAATATTTGCTGGGTTACAGTTACAGAGGACTTTTGGGGACCTCGCCCCACATAAAATGTAACTCCTTACACCCCCACAGTGGCAGAAAATGGATGCTGAAAGGCGGAATGAACTGGGTATAACAAGGGTTTTATCCACTGATCCTCTTTCACTTGCAGCCTCCAGGATTTCAGGTCAAGGAAGTTCTGTTTCAGAGGCTGTCCCCCTGACTCCCGTGCTCGGTAGCTACTGATGCCCCTTTCCTCCAGGAATTCATCTAGCCCCGTTCTTGTGTTGCATGCTGGCTACTAAGCCGTGGCTGCCCTCCCCGTGTCAGCAATGCCAGTGTCATTGGGACGAACAAGTTCTATAAAATGGTTTGACTCTGACCTTTGCGTCATTGGTGATGGATTCCCTGCCTCCTGGCTAGGATACTTTTTACATGGCAGCTCTAGTCGCCTTTACATTTCCTGGGATTTTGAATCCTCTTTCACATGACAAGCTGTGTGATGCAGTATTGTGTTCTCCCAACTCCACTTCTGCCCTGTGTGCATGTTCGTATTCCCCGTTGCTCAGCAGCTGAGAAATTAGCAGTGTTTCCAGCTAGCGACAGGAAGCTGACACCTCCTATGACAGATGAAATCTTAAGGACACAGGGCAAAGCTCTGGCTGGCTGCTTACCTAATATTGGTGGTGGGCCTAACACACTGAGATGAGTGGGCAAGGTCTCTAGCTCCCACCCTTGTATTCAAGGACTGTACAGAGATGTTAGCCTGAACTGTTAGAGCTTTTATCATGAATTGCTTCAGTTCTAAGGTGCAGTGATATTTTTAAGTGCTCCTGTTTTGTTTTTGAATGGCCTGAATGCCAGCAGATCACAGTAGCATGTACAGGCATCATTTGCAATGCTGATTATTTCCCCCCACCGCCCAGACTGCTGTGAGGGGAGTGGTGAGGGAGACCCGGTTGGTCCAGTAGTACTTCCATCTGCCTTCTCCTGCCAAACCTGCTCTGAACAAAGCCATGATGGACCAAGACCACTTGCCTGGCACTGCCAGCAGGTGACGGGCGTCACCAGCTTGCATCTATATGGGAGTGTGTTCACCCAGGAACAGGAGAAACACCTGGGATGGACACTTTCCTCTAGTCTGGCTGCTCAGATGCACACACAGGTGTCCTCACAGGCTGATCTTGGGGACCTTCACTCATCCAAAGGCTGAACCATTGGTGGCACCAGCAGCATCTTAAAGCCCAGAATCATGGGCTCTGACTGCCACCACCTGCTGTTAGGGCCTGGACTGAGCTACATCTTGTTTTCATTAACTGCTGTTGGAAAAGGCACTGCTACCCAACCACAAACAGCTCATTCTCTCTTTTTACATCTGTTCTGATGTGCTAAAGTAAATCTTGACTGCTCTTTAGAGCCAGGAAAAGTAAGCATCTGCTGTGGTAGCAAGAGCAAGGGCCCTGATGCCTGGCTTTAGCAGGCCATGACATGACTGTTATGCACAATATCCCTTGTCTGTGAACATTTGAGGTCTGTTGCCTTTATAAAACTCCCTACAGCACTGAAATGCCCTGGGAACCGAGCAAGGATGGCCAGGCATGTATGTACTTTGAAGTAAGCTATGGTTAAAACAAACACTCTCTAACTCTGTACAGCCTCCTGTCTTGCTGAGAATAAACTGATTTCTTTGCAAAAGAAGTGCTGTTGTATTCATTTGGGATATAGAGAGATAGCTAGCCACATTAGGCTGAAGTCAGGAAAAAGGCAGGGCAGGGTGGCACCTTAGACACAAACTAGTTTAGAGGGGTATAAGCTTCTGTAAACAACTTAATTCAGTTACCAGCCATAAAAAACTGCTTCCACTCTTTAGAAATGCTGAGGCAATCTGTGAGGTGCAAAA
>NW_005843820.1:30846-42031 GCF_000455745.1 Alligator sinensis | reverse complement strand
AATGGCAGCAGGGGCACTTTAAATAAAGCTTGTCAAGCAAGCTTTATTTAAAGAATCCCCACCACCATTTTTAAGCATGGGGATGCTGATACATAAGATGCTGGAATCTGCTGGAGCATGGTAATTAATTGAGTCTGCTCTGACAGTGTAATTACAGCGCATTGGAGTGGCCTCGCTGCTCATGTATAGGCACCCTAACAGTTTGAGTTTAATGATGAGAGTGTGTTTTTTGTTGTTTGTCATTTTTCCCCCTCTCTCATCTAGACTACATAGACTTGAATGAAGAGTATTTGCTAGTATTTAGAAATGTAGTACTTCAGAAGAATTCTGTGCCTCTTAAAATGATTAAGGAAGTAAAAAACCCCCCAACAAATAGTGAATATCACTGCATAAATTAAAAGCACTAAGTTTCAAGTAAATGGGTGCAAATTAAAAATCAGATCCAAACCTCCTCTCCCCTTTTATTTTCCCCTTAATTGTTTATGATGAGATAAGAGTGTATTAGTCAACTATACTCCAATTGCTTTTACATCTGGAATTGAACCCAAATGTGAGAAGCCTTCTTTTTTAAAATCCAATTCAGATATAATCCAATATGGGGGAAAAAGTTTCTTCTGAATACTGCTTTCATGACAGGTCAGTTGAGGATTGCAGAAATTTCACAAGAATAGCTGGAATCATGTAATTTACATCTTTCAAACAATTTGGGACCAATATAATTACTGGGTTTTTTCCATTTTTCTGCTGGAATAGTTGGAAATAACAATATTTATGATTTGCCATAATAGAACTGCCATGAGACCAGTTTGGCAATGCAAAATTATAATTGCTTTGATCAGATTTTTAGTCTATTTTCTTTTATCCGCTAATAGGTGTAGCTGTTCCTCCATATGTTCACTTGTATTTTGATTTAGAAATCCATACTTTAAAAGAAATATTAAATGTATAATAAGGCTATATGACAGAGTTTTATACATATCTTTGTATGTTTTCATGAGCAGCAAAGTACAAACAAATCAGTAAATGTGTATTCAATTTGTCAATTTAAACACATAATGGAAAATTAGATAAATAAAATATATTTGACAGTAAATGTGTCCACTGGGAACAGTTCCTTTGTGTTTTTCTTTATAGTGGCTAAACATTAAGTCGGACCCTTAACTTGAATTTAATGTATTAAAGCAATAACAATCAAGACACAAGGCATTTCCTGGGAATTAATGACTGAATGGGAGGGTTGATGGCCCAAAGTGAAGCCGAGGGCCATTAACTTCAACTAGTCATTAATTCCCCAGGAAAATTCCCTGTGCTGAGGTTGTGAGTTCTGTTTATAAGCTTCTTATATATTAAAAAGTATATAAATGCTTTCCCTGTTGTCCGAGCATTTAAAAGTACACCCTGGAAAGGAAGCAATGAACCAATATTTAGTCTGTGCTGGTCTTGTCTGCGAAAGTAAATGATCAGCAAAATTAAAAAGAAACAAACACAAACTTCTGTAGCAGCCAGACCTGAATTCCCCAAGTAGACACTGCCTGGGGCTTTTGTGAACTTCAGTATAATAATGTATATATCTCGGGACAGACAGACAGGTGCTATGGTCAGCACAGCTCTCCTTGCTGTTGTGGAATAATCAGTTGGCATTCAAGCCTCTCTATAGGTTCACTGGATCCCCATGCTTGTTTGCCCCCAGTCAGAAATGACACCCCTACCATACCTAGTCTACTACTATCATATTGTTGCCCTTTTTTGTGCAAGTGGGAAAAGAAAGCAAGGGCTGTCCAGGTTAGTTTTTCACTTGGAACAGAAATCATAAGTAGTAGGTATTTTCTTAGTGGAATTTTGCTTCCAGAACAGCTTATTTCTTTGGGGCTCATCAGGAATCCTAATAGGTAATTACCCAAACATTAAATAAATTCTGTTAAACCAATAGAAATTGTATGTGATGATAGATTTGATGGGCCCAGATCCTAAATGGGCACATGGATTTTTAAACCTAGAGAGGAAATTTCAGGATCTTTCAGCCCAATTTGATATTGTATTCCTTTGTTTATTTACTAACATATCCACCATCGTGTATTTACTGATTTGTTTAAGGGTTGTCAACTTATTGTTCAAGGTTGATTAATTATTAAAATGTTTATTAATTGTGTTATCACAGTAGTGCCTAGGGACCAACCAAAATAGGGCTCTATTATGAGGTACTATACAAAGAGCCATATTTTAAGCTTTTTAAGATTATTGTCTGATTTCATTTCTCCCAAACTAGTAATTCAAAAAAAAAAAATCCATGAAAAATGTAAGGAATGATGGTAGTAATGGTGTTAGCTATCCTTCTTGCTTTTTTTCTGACCTTGACAGTATTGATTCAACTTGTATGAAAATTAATCTGAGGAGAGAAGAACCCAAACATTTTATTTTTAAGACTTGCAATTTCCAAGACCAATTGCAAGTTGTTGCTCTTCCTGTGGGTTTTTTTTTTGGATTGATTTTTTTTTCTTATTTGATGAAGTGGTTACTAGCTAGTGCCTTGTAACTTGGCCAACTGTTTTCAGGAATCATTCCATTCATCTTATAATTGGCAATAAAATGTTCCATCTCTGACTTGCAGCTTATTTAAAAATCAGTCACTGGTAATAACAAATGGAAACTCAGTATGTGGAAATATATGAAAAGGCTGTTGAACCATGTTTAAGGGTTTTTATTACCTTTGATATGTTTGTGCGTCTGTGAAGTAATTGTGGTATATGAGCACACAATTATATGGAGGTGGTAAAACAGTTTCAACCTGACTTTTGACTTGCCTATAAAATTGCTTTAATCTGTTAGAGTATCCTCTGGATTAATTTATTTAAAATATGGTCATTCAGCACTATAAAATAAAAAAATAAAAGTCAGTTTATGAAGGGCCTCCACAATATAGGGTTTTGCTAAGACAGAGCCAGTCTGCAATTGATGCAGCATTAGTTCATATTTTCCTCCACAATCCATGCTGATTTCAGATTTGGTGCAGCCACATAATCAAGAAAGGAAGCAGAACCTGTATTGCATATGGTCTATAACAAATATGGAAAAAAAGAGAAAAGGACAAAACTAAAGATGAGCCTAAACCAAAACCCCAGATCCAAGCATTCTTCAGACTTCAGGAAAGTTTCAGTTCAAATCTTGATCTGAACCTCATGGCTGATGCCTACCCCCACTCCCTCCCACCGCCCTTGACCCTGAAATAACTGAATCAAAATTGAAGGCCCAAGGATCAGACAGAACTGAGAGAGGAGGGAATGCTGTACACAAGTATATTAAGAAGATATTAGGAACAATAAAGAATATATACAATGTAAAAGTATGAAATTAAATCTAATAGCTCTGTGACACAGTATATATTTGATATATCAATATAGCATGTCTATTTCAATTTTGGGGGGTTAGACATGATATATAGAGGTGCATTCTATAATTTGAATTGCAATGCTCAAATGTTAGAATTCTATTAGAGCACTTTGACTCAATGTTTTATATTCAGACTTATTATATTAAGTTCATTAATTTCACATCACTTTAAAGATGTGTATTGAAAAGGAAATAAATATTCCATTTAAAACCATCACTTAGGTGAGTAATGAGGTTACTAAGTTTTAAACTTTGCAGTACTACAGAAAGTTTGGGTTTCAGCTATATCAAAATGAGCAATAATGGATATTTGGTAGTGCTTTGTTAGAATTTCCATAGGACCTTTTCTCCAAGGACTTCAAAATACTTCCCAACCATACATTGGCTATCTAAGCATTCCAATGTCTCTGTTTTTTTATATTTATTATTATAGGATGCTATTTTACATATCAGTAAAAAGATTAAGGAACTTGAACATGGTCATATGATATTGCTTGGTAGGTCGGTCATAGAATCCTTAGAAATAGAAAGAGAGACTTAATGAGTTCTAAAGAACCCAATCAATCCATTAGCATAGGTCTAAGCTTTCATGGTTGAAGAGTACAGGTGGTTTTAAACAACTCCCCTTCTCCAGTCATAGAATTGCTGAATAAGTGAAAACAGCAGATTGAAAGGATTATTTTAAGAATTGCAGGGCACATCTACATGAGACGTTTACTGTGGAACTTATTAGCTCCGCAGTAGTCTCAGCATCTAGACGTGCAGTCCTATTCAGTAAACACAAGTACTATCCTACGGCGGTGTTCTTAGTGTGTAGCACTGCATGTGTAGATGCTGGCAGAGCTGGCTGGGGTACGAGGGTGCTTTAGTGTGGGGGCTGCCTGCCAGCTATCCCTGAACTGAAGTACCCTTATGCCACAGCCAGCCCCTCCACAATACGTTGAGCTGGGTTGGAGCAGCAGGCTGACCTCTAGGTCCCCTACCAGCTGGGGCTGCTCTGACCCAGTTCAACGTACTGTAGTCCTGGGTGCACATGTAAATGTGGCACCCGGGAGCAGTACATTCTGGTGCAATATGCATCAGAGTTTATTATTTTGCAATAATTGCGCATGTAGATGCACCTGCAGTGAGTGATCTACTATAAAATGCAGTTAAATATTTTGATAATTAAGAATGTTATAAAATTAATTTGCAGAAAAGATTTTAGAAGTACATGCTATCTAAATTACTGTCAAGGCACAGTATATTGTAAGGGCATATCCAGATAAATCTATACCAGGAAAACAAATTACATTCCAAAATGTGATACACCAAGCTAAATACAGTTTAGCTCTTACTCTACTACACCATGACAAACATGTTTCCTAATGTGTCAACTGGTCATGACCATCTAATGCATATATCCATAGCTAGCCACAAATAGCTCACCCTTTCACATAAATGTGTATGTAAGGAATACAGCTCCCATTCATATATATAACAAAGAGGGAAAAAATCAAATTTATTGAAAGGAAAGCATTTTTATTGTATAGGGGAAAATCTTTTATTTTTAAAAAATTTTGAAATGTTAATGTGCAATGTGTCTGAATATAAATATTCATTTTAAAACCATATATTGACTGAAATGGCACCTTGACCAAAGTTTCCTTGATTATTTAAAAAAGCACAAATGGAGTTAATCAGTACTGTCCATATTAATAACTGACATAAATTCTTCTGAGATCTAAAGATTGAAGAGAGTAGATAGACTATGGTAAAGAGACTATGGCAAAAGAGAGAATGGCAAAAAAAAAAAAAAGAAATACACACCCAAAAGGAATAATGTGAAAAAATTCTAAAGATTTATTTAATTTACAATTATAACTTAAATGCCTAAGAACCTACAATATGTGTTGCAAAGTCAAAGATTCTAACAAACAGATGAACTAGAGTAATATTACTAAAATGGTGTATTTCTGGAATTGGTATATCAGTTTTTTATCAGAAATTTTTTTTGCTGGTATGCCATTGTCCATTATGCTTTGGAGTCCATTATTATTTGGAGTCTGCTAGAAAGAAGAAACTTGAACTATTGATTAATAAAGAAAACCATAAAGTTGGGGGACGGGGTAGAAATAATCTTTAGTCTTTGAACAGTGGCTTTAGAAAGATCATCATCATTTTAAAGATCAAATAGCCTTTTTCACTGAAGCCTAGTCTCTCAATGTTTTGGTCCAGTTTCTTAACTAGGCTACTATATAAGTAACCCTTATAAGCTCTTTTCTAAACAAAAAATAAGACTTTAAAGACTATTAAGAAGACAAGAATAGTAATTTCCCCCGGATGAAAGCTAAAACTTGTGATAATATCTGTTGTTTATAGGCAACTTTGAATCAATTGCTGGGATTTGAGATCAATTAAATCTTGGTAAGGGGGAACTTGATGTGTGGATGATAATTGGCCTTTGTTTACCCCTACCGTGTGCATCTACAGCTCTTCCCTTGCAACCTACCCCAGAATAGCCAGTTCTCCAGTATTTAATTATCCATATGTTTTCCTACAGATTGCTACCTCCCTTCTGACATTTGTATTGAGAGACTTGATTTGTAGTCAGCCTCTGCAATTCACTGGGCTGAATTTTACCTTTAACATATGAACACAATAATGGTTTAATGCTTTTAACTAGGATATTATTGCTATTCTGGATTGGTATAGTTACTTTCATTTCCCTTATTCATCATCTATGACAGGAGTGGCCAATCTGCGGCACGGGTGCCGCAAGTGGCACAGGCAGTCTCTTTGTGGAGCTTGTGACAGATTGGAAAGGGGACAGGGCAGCACGACGGCAGATTGGGCAGAGAGCAGAAAGGAGAGCATCAGATGAAGTGGGGAGCAAAGGGCACGAAGTAGCAAGCAGAGCACCTGCTGGGTCAAGGAGTACAGGGCAGGGAGTAGGAAGCTGAGCAGCAGATCAGGAGAAAGGGATCATAGTAGCACTCAAGGAGAGCAGGGGCTAATGTTTGCCATTCCTGCCAAAAAGGTTGGCGTCCACTGATCCATTATACCAATTTGGCAGTTTAACTACAAAAGTAGAATCTTTTTGAAGGGGTGGATTAAAAAATGGGCATCTATGCACATGACAGAGCTCTGCTCCAACATGTGCTAATTAGCACATCAGAGCAGACTTGATTAATCGAGTCTGCTGGAATGTGTTAATTAGCGCACTCCAGCAGCCTCTGCATTACCACGTGTATTCAGCGTCCCTGCGTTTCAAAATGGCAGTGGTTCATCAAATGAGCTTTAAAGTGCCCCAGATGCCATTTTGAAATGCGGGATATTGAATGCATGTGATGCTGTGGGTGCTTTAATTAGAGTGGCTCTCAGACCTGCTCTAATTAAAGCGCCCCCCACTCCAACTCGGAGCACTTGTATGGATGCCCAATGTATTCTCTTTAGATTATGCTGATTTTACTGTGAATAGTAAACTAAAGCAGGATAAATATTAGAAAACAATGCTTGTTCCAATCTGCCCACAACAAACATGGTGATCTGAGGTTCATAAGGGTTATTTTAGACAACTATCCCATAACTTCATAGCAAAGTACTCCTGAACATTAGATGTTCTATGCAAATTTTCTGCAGTCTGACTGACAGGAATAAAATGGCTTTCCACTGAAAATGTGTACAATTACTAAATCTATACAGATGTGTTCTTTACCTTAATCATTTCCCTCCCCCATTTTATTACATTCCCATATGCTGTCCTTAATTATTTTCCAGCTTGGGTGTGTATTCCCTTTAAAATATTTGTAAACATGAGGTCCACATTTGTACATTCCCCAACTGGCTTTTAATTTTATTGTGCCAAACTCTGTTCTCAGAGTGGTAACAATCTGAAGTAACCCCATTGATTTAAGTGGGGCAGAGTTTAGCCCATTAATTTACTAGCTCTTTTAAGGAATTTATGAAGGAATTTAGGATTCAGGGAGAAGCAAATAATTTCCCTTAATAATACTTTCTAGAACCTAATTCGAGGAAAAATGAAAGAGCTGTATGCAAGCTGTTTGCTTACCAATGAGATAGTGGAGTGAAGGAAAGACATTTTTTAGTGATATAAAATGTTAATATTTGGGGCAAGTAAGCAGAATTACCTGCAGCTTGAACAGTGAACAATTATAGAAAAAATGTTAGGCAAGGTACACTAACTATACCTATCTGTCTTGGTCAGGAAGTGGTATACATTTCCCCAGTAGGAAATGTGAGGTTTGTAGTGAATGTGAGGTTTGTAGTAAAAAGTCCAAATGAAGAAGCAATTAGTCCGAATGTTCCTTAAGTTAATTCTGTATATTCCTAGAGATTCCTGGTGGGTTCAAACAGTTAAATTGGAGGCTTAAGCTGAGAAATTGCAACGAAGGTGAATGCTGTAGCAGACTAGACAAAAAGTCACAGGGTTGTGTTGAATAGACACTGAGGGAAGGAACTGCAGACCTGATGTAATGCTGTGTAAAGTAAATGGATGCTGAAGTTGAGATCTATCAGTAGGAGTGTTGAATCACAAATCATCATCTAGAAAACTGGGAATTCTGAATAGTACAGCAGCTAAACAACTGCAATATAGACTTTGGGGACATGGTGAAAGCAGCAAGTAATCCTTTTTGGTGCAGATATAAATGAAATGGGTTTATTAGCTGTTTGTTTTTTTCTAATCTGTCGCCCTGTCAGATATGAGAGAATAATATTTTAACTGACTTTTCACTTTGGCTCTCAATTATTTTAACAATATGACTTATTTTTTCAAACCTGAAGTTCTGGAGAGAAAAAGCAATGTTATCCAGTGAGAAAAAAAGCATTCTTTGCCCAGCTCTGATTTGATGCAATTCTCTGTAGCTTGGAAACTCCAGGCAAATATGGCAGCGTGGGATTAGCATTCATTATGAAGTGACTGAAATGCTTGTTTACTGATTGTGGGAATCAGGAGAAAACAGGAAACTCCACCTGGATTTCCTAGATTTTCAGCACCCTTTCTGTAAGACCTGAAAGGAGTGATGGTATTTTAGAAGGAAGGAGGAATAGCCTGTGAGATGGGTGTGCTTCAGTGGGAGCGACAAGCATCTTATTCTGCAGTTTCATTACATCTGTAGCACGTCTAGCTGTGACACTTTCAGACAATACAATATGTATATGGAGGAATGTATGGAGAATGGCCTGATTCATCTAGGTCAGAGGCATGCTGGTGTGGTCCTGATGCCTCTATTGCTGAGCATTCATTTGAAGAGAGATGGTGGAGCCAGGCAAACCGAAGACACCCATGAACTTAATTCCAGGTAATTACTGAATTTCTAAATGTAACCTATTAGTCAATAAAAATTTGAATACATACTGAAATAAAATCAGTAACAATTCAGTAGGAGAGGAAAAGTGACATAGCTTGGACACATGCTATGATATTATAAGTTTATGTCAGCACATAGACAAAAAATCAGACCTTAAATCCAAAGTCAAACACACTCAGGATTTATTATTTTGATGAAAAAGTTACAATTACCCTTACAAGCAGAATAGTAATGTCAGATTCAAGTGATGCTTTTATTATGTCCTAAAATATTGTACCAAAAGACAGTTTGGTTTTTGTATCCTCAAAATGAAAGTCCAAAAGGAATAAAATAGAAATGTTGTTGTTTTGAGCTAGACATATTGATTAGTGTCCTCTCCTCAGCAAGATTATTTATTCATTTTCCTTGTGAATGCTTTATTTGGCTTTGATCTTTTCCCATTTAGAACAGGTTACATTTATGTGTACATGCTCTTTTACTGAAAGAAACAAATACATATTTACAGAAAATCAGTATCTGTGTCTATGGCTGAATGTTTGAAAAAGAACAGCAAAGTTTCTACTTTGGGGAAGCATTTTTTAAACCCGCTTTCACAAAAGTTAAATTTCCCCACTGGTATGAAAGATTATGCTCTTTTATGCACTTGCTAGATTTCCTGTTTTGATAAATACATCTTTCTCATTCAATATTCTTATAGTGCTCAATGCTTAGAGGGTTAACAGTGATTTTTGTTAACTCTCTGAGACCCAAGAGGAGCTGAAAACAAGGTGAAAACTACAACTGACAAGAAAAGGGCACAAGAGCACTGATTTTTCTGAAGCTCACTTCCAGTATACATAGTTCACTTTATAAGAAGAATTTATGGATTTTTCTTGTTTTGACAGAAATTGACATTCGGGAATTACGACCTTAACATACAGGATTAGAGTAAAATGTTGAGAAAACATAATTATTCATGACAGACACTTTTTGCCAAAATAAAGTTGGGGTGGAAATTAAAATAAAATCTTATTTTATCCCCCCCTCCCCGCGCCCCGTAGTGTTTCATATCAATCCATATTTCAGTTAAAAAAAATTTGCCCCATTTGCATTGCTGGATCATTTAAATATATGATTTGAAGGTCAGTTTCATAGGGATAAAATCTGATCTGGGGAAATGAAAACAAACATATTTTCTGAAATGTTAACTTACTCCCAAAATGTGAAACAAAAAGCAGAAATTAGACAATTATGGAACTATTCTGAGGTTGCGTTCCAGTCTCCTGCCCCAGTTACAGCACAGGCACTTTTTTCCTTTTTTTTTTTAAATTCCCTTTTGCGGGGTGTAAATATTGCACTCGTTTTTAATACCTGATGACTTCCATCCAGGACACCCTCCACTACAGGATGCCAGAGAGCCATCCAGTGCTGAACTTTGAGCAGTTTCCTAACAGATCTCTGTAAAATTATTTAAAAAAAAAAAAACCCCAAAAGATGGAGTGCACTTCCCCCTCCTCCTTTTAATTACATTTCAAATACAAATTCCTAGATCCTGACGTGTCTGTAAAAACACAGCTGTTGCTGTATTTCATGATGGCTTATCTTTATAAAAAACTTGGAGGGTAGGGGGAAAAGACAAAACTGGGTGGTCAACCTGATTTGCTAAGGAAAAGCCAGAGGAGTGTGGCATTGCTTGAGGCTGGGGGCACTGCTACTGGCAGATGGACCTAGGAAGCTCTGAAAGACCTCATGCCATGGACTGAACTGCCAGCACAAGCAAAGAGAGACCTGCATTGCACAGCCCCACTTGTCTGCTCTTGACATGCTTGGGGCTGGGGGCATGGCTACTGGCAGCCCGACCTGGGAGGCTTCAGAAGCCCTGGTGCCAACACAGGGCTGAACAGGCAACAGAGGCAGAGGGAGCTGCGCTGCACAGCACACACAACTCCACTTCCTCTGCTCTTCACCTTGCGAGGGAGGGGACAGTCTTAACTTGCTCTACTACCTTACCCCTACCCCTGGGGGGGGGGTGACCTATGCCTCTTTGGGGGTTTGTGTGCATTACCTGTGCCCTTTTGGGGGGGGGTGTTACCCATGCCCCTTTCAGGTGTGTGTGTATGTTACCTGTGCCCCCTTCAGGGTGCATGTGTGTGTTATTGGTGCCCCTTTGTTTGTGTGTATGTGTGTGTTACCCGTGCCCCTTTCAGGGTGCATGTGTATGTGTTCCCGGTGCCCCTCTTGGGGTGTGTGCATGTGCTACCCGTGCCCCTTGGGGGGGGGGTGTTACCCGTGTCCCTTTTGGTGGGGGTATGTGTTACTGGTGCCCCTTTGGGGGTGTGCGCCTGTTACTGGTGCTCCTTGGCTGTGTGTGTGTGTGTTATTCATGCTCCTTTTGGGGGGTGTTCCCCGTGCCCCTGTGGGTGTGCGTGGGGGTGGGTGGGTGTGTGTGTGTGGGGGGGGAGTACAGAGCAGCTGTGCGGAGGAAGGGCGCGGGGAGGAGCGGGCGG
>NW_005843820.1:0-29590 GCF_000455745.1 Alligator sinensis | reverse complement strand
GGAGCCAGTGCCTTTCATCCGGGAAGGGGAGAGGCTCAGGCCAGGAGTCACCTGGAATGGGGGGAGCTTGTGTGCCTGGGAATCCCAGTGCTGGGAAATCCTGCTTCCCTTCACGGATGACCCCTTTTCTTGATTCTTCTTCCTTCAGAAGATGGTTTGACTATGAAATGTTGCCTAGGAAAAGCCCTCATGCTTTCAGGTAAAGGAGCAGCACTTGTCAGCTGGGGGCTTACAGTGGCGTGGGGAGGGGGAATCCATTTTAGGCTCTTTTAATGGCTTGATCTCTTTTATTTATTTATTTTTTTCACCCTCCCCAGGCAAGCAGTTGCTAGCCAAGACCTAGCTGTAAGGAAGCTTTCTCACAACATACCTGTAATTCTTACCTGGAGCCAAGGGAGTGCTGGCCCCTCTTAAAACCAGCAGCCACCCAAAAGAGCCTTTCCTCTTTAAAACCTACTTTTTCCTTACTCAGCCAACGATTTTGGAAAGCCAATCTTTCCAGATCACACCTTCCTTTTGTGCTTAATCCTGGCCCCCAAATATGAAGAAGTCAAGGCCTTTGAATACTCAGTCCATCTTTGTCTTGTTTACTGTTGAAATGCTGAAGGCTACAGATTTAGTGGATGGGCTGGACACTTACACAGTTGTCCAATTCGTGACAGCCAACAGTAAAATGATCTTTTTGATATGATAAAAAAGAATTGGATTTAGGTGAGGGGTTTTTTTTGTTTGTTTCTTTAAAGATATGCGGCCTCCACTTTTGCATGCTAGTTCCATTTTTTTGTTTTTTGGACATTAGATTACTCGATATATAGGGTAGCAAAGTTTATCCTTGAAAGTGCACCTTTATAAAATGTTCCTGCAAGGAGACAGACAAATTAGTTTGTTTCATCTGTATACTTGAAAGTTGGGATATTGTCCATTCAAGGTTATAACGTATCTGAAGCAACAGAGTAGTAAATACAGGGGTTATAGATTTCCCCCCTCATTCTTCCCCCCCCCATTTGAATTTACGTGGAATACTTTCTTCTTAGAATGTATTAGAAAGGTACTTATGATAAGTCAGTCTTACATATTTTAACTAACGTTATGCAGATGGGAGCATCTTTTTTATGGTTGTTTAGAAAATTAAATGAGCTGAAACATTTGGTGATAATAGACTTCACAGGATAATATATGGCTAATTTCTCCTGTATGACTACAGGTGGCAGTGTAGAAGCCAAGAACAAAAGTTGGCAGAAATTATTTTTCTTTCCGTGAGAAAATGAAGAGAGTGTACACATGACTAAGCACAGGAACCTGAAATACCACAGGTATGTAAACGTGATTAATCTAACTGCTGATGAGCCTCCTAGTATTTACTGTATTCCAACGTTTCTGATTTTCTCGGTATTTTTGGACCACATATCAGTTAATTCATTCAAATTAAGTTCTAATCAAACTTGTATGAAAATTCACATGCAATAACTAATGTAAAAAATGGTTTCAAGGTGGTTTTGAGGGGAAGAGGGTATGTCAACAACTCTTCAGTTTGTTTTAACTACAAAAGAATTTGAATGCTGTAGTGTTTGCATAACTTGCTTTCTTAAATAGGTACAAGGCCTTGTACTAATTGTGCTGATAACTTTATTTCCTAAATCAGATATGGTGCTCTCTTATCTAAAATAGACAGACTTCAGTTGTAAAAGGAAGTTCCAACTTCAAAGTGTGTCAGGTGTCTTTTATTAGGATTTTTAAAAATCTGTGGAGTGACAGAGGCAAAGGAATTAGGAAGATGTTTGTTCTTAAGTAAGCTTCATCATTTGCATACTGGGTGCCAAAGGCATGCTTTCTGGAAGTGATTGTTAACTTGTGTGCATGCCCAGGCCCTTCAGATGTGCCTACCTTAGAAGTTATATTGGTTTAATGCAAGGTATGAAATAGCTATAGAGAGACCATTTTGATACTCCACGTGGCCACCCTTATTCTAGTCTGAGAAATGTGTTTTGCTGTTTTTTTAGCTTATGCTGCTTTGGAAGTGCTGTAAATTAAACTGGATAAATTATTTTTCTTCTAGAATGAAAGTTTTCTTTAGGGGAGTTCATAGTTATTTAACTATTCTGGTACAGTACAAGCAGCATATGGTTGGTGTGTTCGGTCTGACCTGGGTGGTGGACAGTTCATCTTTTCCGGCCTTTTACGTCACTGGCAGTTTTGTATTATTGACAACCCTGAAATGGACTACTTTTCAAAGCTGCTGGTAAAGGCAAGGTTCTCTGAGTAACAGTGTAGGGAGCCTAAATGAGGTGCCAACAGTTAAGCGGGTGCTGAGTGCATGCTATGGGTAACTATGTAACTAGAACTAATGAGGTGTGAGAATTTGAGAGCAGGCTGTTCTGACAGGAATTAGCAGGCATGTTTATATCTGCTTAGGTGTCTCCTTTAATACTGAAATCAATCAGAGATGGCAAATGGCAAGTGCTGTTTGCATGACTTAAATAGCTTCCTGCTTGCCTGAAGGTAACTTAAGTGGTTTGTACTGTGTGTTGTGTCTTGGGAAGGGATTGTCTCCTGTTAGCAAAACTCCTAGTTTAAATGAGAAGGTACCTAGAAGCTACCCCAAAACAATCAATACCCCATGCCTCTGATAGTCTCTTAAGAACTAACATGGTTTTAAAACAAACTGTTTTGTTGTGTTTTCTGTTAAACTAGCAAAACTAGAATTTCAGAGTTATGTTGTAAAGATTTCTTTTCTCCCACTGCCCCCTCCACAGCACACTTTAGCACATTATCCTTTGCGATAACTTGGGTACCAATTGCTATCTTTTTAGCTTCCACCCCAAAGGAGGCGCTTAATCTGTTGCTTGGAGGGAACTGGAAATTCTTCACGTACATTTGGCTGTAATATCTGTTGGTTTTATTGCTGATTAAGTAAGGTAGCTAAGAATCCTTTATTTAAAAGCTAAAAATATACAGTTGGACTACTTTGTGAAGCACCTGCCGAAGTAGTTAGTATCTGAATGAATTAATGAATTCAGTATAACATGTAGATCAGAAATTGGATGTGTATATATCATAATGTGTCTTGGCTAAATTTTGAATAGGTTCTGTTGCTAAAATAGTAACTTGAGTCACAAAATTCAACAATTTGCACTGGGTCCCTGACTAGTACTGCAAGTCACTGAGGATCTACGGTATTTGCTCTACTTTGGACTACTTGCATTGGAAATGACAGTGGTAAATTGTGCAATTTGGCATAAAGTAGAAACAAAGCCTCCATTATGGATCAGTTAATCAGACTTGTTTTTCTTTCTTAAAAGTGTAACTCCTTATTCCTGCAAAATTAAAATGGAATTAATTTCTTGTATTCCTATATAAGTACTATGGGAAAAATAGATGAAAACGTCAACATGGCTTTTTGTTGTTTACATTGCTTCTCCATGTTGTTGTATAGCCTTGTTTTGATATAATTGAAAACTGCAGTTGCGATAGTCAACTTAATTTAAATTTGGAGTTATGTTTCATATGAAGTAAACCAGAACGTCTTTGCAATATTAACATTCATATCTATCTATCTATCTATCTATCTATCTAAAATCTCTAGAGATGTTTGCTTTGATGGGAGCTACCAGTCTACATCCATTATACATTGATAATACAACAAATTCCATAGCTTTTGGTGGAACAACCTCCTTATTACATTCGACATCAGTGTTGTCCATGCATTCTTCTTTCTTAAATAAATTTTGGTAAATGTATTTGTACAATGAATCATTTTATGTCTATCATAAAGTTAGGTACCATCTATTAAAAATACTGTCTTGAAATCATATTTGCGGGAGGTAATGACAGTATAGTTTTATACAATAACATATATTCTTTGTCTTACTAACATTCATATAGGATGGTCTTTGAAATGTTATGTGTGAATTAGGAGAAAACATTCAGTCTATTTAAAATGTGGTGAAGCTGGAGCAGGTATAATTGCTGATGTCCAGGGAACCTAGCTTAACAGTAAATAAATAGGTACTTTGGAGAAAATGTAATACTTGAACCCTGACAGGCTTCAGCCAGTACACTTCCTTTTCTTTACTGATTGCAAGTTTAAGTAGCATCTGCTTGAATGGCTATAAAGTATCAAAGGTGGCTTTACATGACACCTATATACCTTATAGAACATCTTCATACCTTACAGAACGTCTATGTTTCTACAAGGTAGAGAAGGATGGCTTTGAGATGAAGTCACTAAAAGACATGAAAATGAAAATTCTAGCTGGACTACACTTGGAATAAGAAGGTAGGAGACTCTAAAACAGAATAGGAGTGTGCAGAGCCCTTTGACTTGGACAACTTAGTCTGTCTTTTAGTATCTTCTCAGTTAGTGCTGGGGCAGCTGGAGTTTTGTGTTGTTTATACATATTTTTATAGCCTTTAATTGAACAGACTAGCTATTCCATGGTAAGGGTCCATTCCAATGACCAATTTGCAATGCATCTTCCTCAAGTGGGTCCTTCAGCACTGCCAAATGTATAGCCTGATGGTTGCAATATAGGACTTGAAAGTGCCCTTGACTAATAATTATATGTAAAGCTAAGGCTAAGTTTTCTGTCTAAAATTTTGAACTTCTAGCCACCATTAATGCTAACAGAATAACCAGTGAATAAAAGGCAAGTGTTGAAAGGGAAAAGAGGCAAGTGATCTTGATTAGTGATTTGATGGTGGCAGAGAGCATGACACTGAAAAAGAGGATGTGCTTCTTTCCTTAGAGAGATTAGGGCTGGAGAGGAGACACATTGCTTTATTATAACCTATGCTTTTATTTATTTATTTTAATGTGTCAAAAAATTCCCTGAAATGGGGGGAGGGACAGGGGTGGCGAGATCTGGGAATAATGTAGATTTCAACTGAGACTACTTAAAGTGAATAGGTTGTTTGAAATATGGAACTAGGCCTGCAGTTCACTGTGCCCCCAAAACCTTCCTTAATTCAGTAGAAAAGGAGAGCAGGAGGATCAGGTCTTAAATAGCTGTCCTCATATGACAGTTCTCTTAAGAGCGCTTAGAGTTTTACTCTGCATTTTAATAACTCCAAGAGAGAAGTTCATTTTTACATCGTCAGTTTTTTTCAACATGAAATATTTTATAGAATAAAATGATATACTGCATTTATTCCCCCCCCCCATTTTTGGCAGTTTATGTATTAAGAGGTTAGAATTTCACATCCACTTCAAACTTTCAAGCATCATTTAACTGACTTGTACCAGCCAAATGCATCCGCATTAAGCAGAATTTCTCCTAATATTGTGCCAATTAAGTAGCAGACATTGCTTTCAACATCTTTAGATGAAATCAGCTCCTCAAGAGTTGTCTCTATTAAGCAGAATTCCTAATTAGGAGCGTTCTAAATGGAATGCAGAGTGTGCTTTTTAATAAGTTTCTATGTGTGCTAGCTTTTTCTCTTCATATCCGTAGACTTGATATCTTTCATGTGAGAGAGCAATGTACTTTCCCTAGAAATAATTTGTATGATCATTAGCTTATTTTATTTGTGGTTGTGAAAAATAAAAATTTGGAAATTGGAAAGAATCCAGGGTGCCTTGGAAAAAATATAGGGAACTACTCATTTCACTGTAGAACTACTGAGTTTCATGTATGCATAGAACTTCTTAGAAGCACATTTAGATCCAAACCAGCAAACATTTACATGCAGTTAACTTGCGTTTTTAATGCTAACATTTTTGTTACACTGAACCGAGTGGGATGCTTAAAAATAACCAGGTGCATAAGCTTTTGCAGAACTGCAACCTTGGTGAAGTCAATATTCTGCACCTGCCTACTGTGCATTTATTGTTTTGTTTTTGTTTGTTTTTAATGCTCCTGACCCTTGATTCAAAATCTGCTTGTTCGCTATCATTGACAGCGTTTTTATACCAAATTCTAATTTTCATACATCAGCTACAGAATTGTACTAGAAAACAAAGCACTTTCATCACATTTTGTAATTTTTCCCCCTCCCCTCTCAACTTTCTATCTTACTAAAAGATTAACTATTGTTGTTTGCATTTTTGGCATATTTTTTTTTAGTGGAAAGTTAGGACTATCACCTTTCAACCTGAAAGGGGATTGCTTCACAGTGATAAGCATCTGAAAGAAATGGTAATGCTTATAATGATATTTTGAAACCCTAGCCAGGTAACAGTCATTCCAGCTACCGATTAAGCAAAGCACTTAACTTCAATGAAAACTTGAAGCCAATTGGACAACTTACACATAAGTGCTTTTCTGAATTGGTCATGTTGCATGACTGTTTAAAACTAAAATTAAATTCAAAGTAATTATTTAATGATTTGAATTTGGAGATTAGGTCCCAGAAGTGGTATTGCTTGCTTTGAATCTAGTAATTAATTTAATCAGTGTTGTGGAACACAGTAAAAAGAGCATGCTAATCGAACTTGTGGAAAGGACTGGTAATACTTGGGATGCCAGAAATAAAGTACAACTTTGCTTTGACACCTTGTGGAAATGGCCTGAAGTGAATTATGAGGTCCATAGCATGAAAAATGAAGTGGTTCTTATTGTAAGAAGAAATAATGAAATGCACAAATACTGGAGAAGAACAGACATGAATCTGGAAGTTGTAGTAAAGATTAAGTTGCGTTTGGAGAAAAGCAAAAGCTTTATTGAGTTGTAGCAGCAGGGGTTTCATATGTAGCAATACAAGCAATTGTCCAGTACCAAGTACTCTCGGTTAAGTTCCACCTGAAGTCCTGTTTTTGTTTTTAATTTCTATTTGCCAAACAAACAAAGAAAAAGCCACAAATCGGAGAAATGTCTAAAGGGCAGTACCAAGAATGATAAAGGATTTTTTTTTTAAAAAGAACAACGAGGAAAAAGTTTGGCATACTAGGAATGTATAGTCAGGAGAAAAATAGCCTAGAAGAGGCATAACTCTTATACATGTAAACAGATATTATGAAGAGAACAAACCTCATTTCATTTTTTTTTCTAAATGATTACCTTGTTATGAAAATCTTCTGTTTCTTGCATAATGATCTGTGACTTGACAGCTATCCTGTGGGCTGTTTTCCATTATTCTGTGTGGATGTCCACCTTCCTGGATCTTGCCCTTAAATTGTCAAGTGTCAATCTGCAATCAATTGTGCAATGTCTTGTTTGTGAGATCCCATGGCTCTTTACCCGAAAGGGGGAGATGTACCCAAAGTTCAGCAAGACAGAAGATAGAAGTGCCAGTTCCTGACTGCACTGAAACTTTCTTTTTGGGTTGTGGGTTTCTTTTCTTTTCCTTCCCTATCTGGTAATATATTGATGTTATGAAAGAAACCCTGCTGTACTAGTATGAGAATTTGGGCATCTATTTGCTCTGAATTATTTTTGTTTTGTATTTTTGTTATTTTGTATCAGTCTCACAAGTTAGAATTAGTTCTTGTTTCTTTTCAGCCTTCATTTCCTCTAAGGAATTAGACATGTTAGACAGGATAGGTTGAATCAGGGTGACTGCCTTGGGCCCCGTGCTTTGGGGGGACCCCACGGAGTCAGGCGGAGCAGCCGTGGCACCTCCTGTGGGGTCCACCTGGAGCTGACGACTCAGCCCCGTGCCATAAAAGAAGCATGGAGACCTCCCACCCCCTTTGCAGGGGTACCACAGCCCCATGCAGTGCTAAGGGGGCCCCGCGCAGGCTGATTTGTCCCAGGTCCTGCACCCCGCTAGGGCCAGCTCTGTTTGCAAGTGACATTCCTGTTAATACAACCCAGGATGCTGTTGGAACGTACATGAAATATAATTCGGTTAGTCTATAAGGTGCAAATATACCTTGCTTTCTACTTGATTTCAGACTAACATGGCTAAGTATGCCTCCTTCCCCTGACTTTTGACATACTTGTAGAATCCTCCTTTTTTTGTTAATCTCCCTTGACAGCTGCATCTCAAAATGAACCTTGGCCTTCCTAATTTTCTCCTTGCATAACCCTGCAATACTCTTATATTCTTTCCTAGTATAATGACTACATTTTCACTTTTTATAGGCTTTTTAGGCTTTTATATCATTTTCACCATTTTTAAAATGTCAGTTCATTGAAGAGATTGCTGTCTAGCCCAGCTGGTCTTCTGTTGCATTTCCCATTCTTCTGTTGCATTGGATAGACTTGCCTTCCAATGGATCTTGACCACCAGTTCCTTGAGTTTGTTGAAGTCTGCTTTTTTTGAAGTCCAGTCTTATTCTGCTGTTCTTCCTTCTTCCTCTTAGGATGTTGAATACTATCATGTCATGTTCACTGCCACCCAAGTCACCTTCCACCTTCATTCTCAACCAATTCCTCCTGTTTACAAGCAGTAAGTCAAGAAGAGGTTTCCTTTTTAGTTGGTCTCTCTATCATCTGTACCAAAAACGTATCTCAAACACACTTCAGGAATTTGCTGGACTCCTTGTGCCCTTTGTGTTTCTGTGCCAGCAAACATTCTTCTAATTGAAGTCCCTCATGAGAACAAAGTCCCTGTGATTTGGAAGCTTCCCTCAGTTGTTTAAAGAAGGCCTTGTCCATCTCTTTCCTCCTGGTTTGGAGGTCAACCATGACATCTCCCCTGCTGCTCTCCTCTCTGACCTTTACCCAGAAGCTTTAAACTGTCCTACCTTCCACTTGCACCATACCTCCAAGCGTGTACATTGCTTTTGTATGTAGGGCAACACTTCCTCCTTATTTTCCCCTGCCTATCCTTCCTGAACAAACAATACCCATCCATGGTAGATCTCCAGTCATGGGAACTATCCCCCCACGTCTCCATAATCCCAATTACATCGTAATTTTGTGCTTGTACAAGGACCTCCAGTTCTTTCTGTTTGTTCCCCATACTTCTCGCGTTAGTAGATATACATTTCAGGTGTCCAGCTGACTGTCCTATCGTCTTCTGGAGAACATTGCTAAAGCATCTGTTATTGCTCTCCCTTATTAAGATTTTATCTAGATCCTCAGGCTCTCTGCTTAATTCTCTGGGCTTTTGTCTCCTTCTCCCAGTGAACCTAGTCCTCCTCACTAGGTTAGCAAGCTTGTATCTGAAGATGCTTGTCCCTCTTTTCATCAGGTGAACACCAGGGCCATGTCCAGAAAAGCACAGCCGTGCAGTATGTGCGGTGTGTGGCACCACAGACCCATCTTCTAATTTTCCCCAGAGAACCAAATGTCCACACCACGTGTGGATGCAGCCCAGCAGTCAATCTTTCTGGAACACTACTCTATGGTCAAAGAAGCCAAAGCCCTGCTGGTGACACCATCTATGCAGCCACAGTATTTTAGTGTTTGTGCTTCCCCAAAAGATTTAAAGTGGAATCTCTTCCTTTGTTTTTTTTTCTCTGACTTCTTTGCCAGAATGACGTATTTTTTGGTTGATACACGTAGGTTCAGATTGTACTCCACATATTAATATATGTGGAGTACAAAAAATATCATTAAATTTATACTTTTAATATACTACTTTTTATATTAAAAATATTAATATTTTTTTTAATATAAAAAGTAGGCAGGTTCTCTTCCTCCTTGCTCTTTTTTCTGCAACTTGGTCTGAAGGGTAAGGTGGTGGTTGTTACAAAAGTAGAGGTATTATAGATTTTCAGGGATTTTAACAGGGTGGAACAAAATCCCAGTTAAGAGCCTAAGTCTACTCGTGTGCCTAATAGATAAAATATGATCTCACCCTTAGTCTCTCCTAAGTCTGATTGTAGTGAAATATGTGTTCTGGTTATTATTATGGAGTTTGTTTGTTTGTTTTACAATGAATGAATTTAAAATCCCACATATACCTTTTAGATTTCTATATTTCCTTGTGGGCATTTTTATTACCTGATTGGTTGGTTTAGAGGTCTGTAATGATGACTTTGTGTGAGAGAGAGACTTGAACTGTGGCATTATAAGAAGTATGACGTTATAAGACGAACCCCAGATACTCTTTCTGGAGTTGTCTTTACAGGGCAGGAACCATCAGCTCCTAAGGCTGGTGGAAGTTGAAGTAGCTGGTGGGTGCATCCCATTCCTTGCTTGTGCTTCTCTTGTCCTTTCAAATGCTAGGGAAACTGGGTGGGAGATTATTACTTTCTAATCCTTGTCACTGGTGCTCTGTCACTTAAGATGGAGGCAGAAGGTAGCAGTGAAGAAACACAGCTGCAGTTGTATTTCTGTGTTTCCCTAGTACATTCTAAAAGAGGAGTCAAAACGAAGGGAGTAATATAAAGGTTATTAGTGGTATAAAAGAGAGAAAAGAAATGGCTATAAAAGAAATAGCCTTTTGATTCTGAGGCTTTTATTTTAGCTTAAAATGTAGTCTGGATCTGATTCTGTTAAGTGGAATAAGTTGGCTTAGGTGCTGAAGTCCTCCTGCTTAAGTCCTTGAGAAATGGTTAATGCAAAAGATGATGGCTGCTTGTTGCTTTTTGAGATTTAGTCTTCAGGCTAAGATGATGGCATGTTACAAAGGAGGCAGATGAACATTTAATTTCAGGGATTTCTGAGCAAGGTGGAATAGGACCATAGTTTGGTATCGGATTTAGTTAGTATGTTTTCACTTGAGTCACCTGTCAATTTTTAGAGAAATTTTATGGCAATAAATATGGTGACCATAGAATATGAGGCTAAGCAATGAAGGACTGTTTCTGAAGACAACCCTGTGGCAAAAATACTTAGTATGCAATATATTTGCTAACTGGAACTGCTAATTTCATAATGCAATTACTTTTTTCAATTGCATGTTTTAAAAAATATAAATTTCTACCAACCAAACAAGATATTGGTCTTTCCTGTGACTTGAGTTGACTTTTGGAGCTGGTAATGAGGCAAGATATCTTGCAGCAATTGTACCACAGAAACAGAACCAGATTTAAACTAATGCACTCAAGATAGGCTTGTGGGTCTGTGATCAATGGGACTCAAGTTTTATTCTAGGATTAGAAATGGTACAGAATTCTTTAGTAGTGGTGTAGGGGTTTTCCACAAACAGATCATGAGATTTCAAAGCATTCTCTTCTGCCCCTTTCACTTATTTATAGTGTTCTTGTTTACAATATTATAATAAACTTGATAATTGACAGCAGATGAGGTAAGGAGATACGGACTATTAGTGGCAACTGTATATTGCTTATTTTATTACGTATGTGCTTCTGATTTCTTATTTGAAAAGAAGTGACAAGCAGTAGTTGAAGTTTTTGGATTCCTCCCTATTTTTTCTGTCTCCCATGTAATGAGAACCCATGTAGTTTGGAGCACATGTATTTGAATGAAATCTTTTAGAAGATATTTATACTTTAAGGCCAAATTTCAAAATGAAATGTTGGAGTGTAGCATTTTTATTGTGTGTGCTGCATATATTTCCCCTATATACAAACCTTCCAAATAGTTAAGAACATAATTGGTTTATCCTTTATTACTTCTAATAGCATTTAATGTGGCATAGTTCAATATCATCACCTGAACTTCTTGGTTTATGTCCTTTTTATTCTATATATGGAGGACAACTCCTGAGGCTTAAAATTTTGAATTGCTTATTCATAGTTAGTTTGTTTAATGATATACTCAAAACCAGCATAATGAAGGGCAGGACTTGGGGAATTTGTCTAAAAAAAAAAAAGTACAGGACTGAAACAGGGTAAACAAGTAATGGTAGACTAAATTATGGCACATGAGGTTTCTCTTGGTGTGAAATGAGTTACTATATGGACATTAGGTAGATCACCTTTTTGGCTTACTCAACCATGATAACAGGAAATAACTACATTTACCATAAGAAGGTACCTTGCTAACCACAACCTTTCACTACTATGCTTGTGTTGTCTTTGTATACACGTTCTGAAGTAAAAATACTGGTACCCCTGTGTCAGTGATGGGAAGTAGAGGGCAGCTTTTGTCATAGTTCATCTGTAGGAGGGCAAATTGACAGTTACGTGAATTTTCCCCTAATTGCAGAATGAGTACCCAATATTTCTTAGAAATTGAAGACATGATTTTAAAATACTTAGAAATATAACCTAGAACTTGGAAATGCTTCTCCACAACTACATCTTTACTTAGATTTTTCTTTTCTTAAACATAGGAAAATATATTTATATTGTAAATATTTTTGCTTTTAAAATTTGAGTTGGAGACTAATAGACCCTTAGTTTTCTTCATGGATTTCTAAAGTGAAACGAGACCATTACAACCTCTTGTCTGACATACTGTGTAATATAGGACATTAAAATTTCCTTAATAGTCTGTTAGAATGGAGCTTATCTTTTAGAAGGTTGCGTAGTCTTGAGTTGAGTACCTGTAAAACATTGAGGATCTATAACTTTGCTTATACATTGTTCCAGTTGTTCATTTGGAACCATAGTTACTCCCGGTTACTTTTTTCCTTATTTGCTGAGTTTTAAATTCCATCCATCTGTCAGTTCTTTTTATGTCTTTCTGGGCTACATAAAGGGCCCTGTAAGGAGTGCCTGTACTACCTGGGGGTGCTGCTTTTGATTTGTCTCATGTTGTGGCTGTGGTGGGTCCCCCCTGCCTTTCCAAGGTTTCACATCTGAGTTACTAGAACATTAAAGCTGAAGCGCTGAGTTCCTACTACTTAATGAGCAGGGATCCTGGTTTTCTCTGATTTAAAAAAAAAAAAAAAAACCCCTAATATTCAGGTTAAAAAAAGGAACCCAAAATCCACATTTTTCTGTGATCAAAATGAAACAGTGCTATATATACATGTGTGTATCAAAGACATTTCATTTCAATCATGGAAAAACGTAGATTTTGGATTACTTTTTTAAACCCCAAAATTGGAGATTTTTTTTATCAGAGAAAACCAGGATTCCTGTTGATGAGAATTTTGGTCAGCTGGTTGGAATCTCTTCTTTGTGACCATCAAGCAGCTTTAGTTCTAGTAAGCCTTGTTTATTTAAGGTAAACCTAGATTGCCTCACAGTTAGCCAAAACCTAGATTTTGTTTATGCTGCAAGTATGCATTTCAGCAAATCTGTAATTAAGTTGGATAGATGTATCTTTAGTATGACTTTTACCTTTATAGAATGTGAATGTAAGCTTAAGTGTGGTTTACAGTGTGGGTGGGTGGGTGGTTGGGATGAAGGGGAGGGGAGCAGTGCATCCTGGGATACTGGATAGATGCAAATGGCTTGTTATATCTCAGTGGAAAAGACTGAAGTTACCCTAACACGAGATAGGTAGCACAGCCCAGAATTCACCCTCACCTGATGTATGGCGTAACTTTGAGATGCTCAGAGGGCACTTAGCATGAATTAACAAGCATTAACTTGTGGATGCTTGTGCTTTAATTGCCCTTTATGGGGTTTAAGTGTAATGCGTAACTTCATTCTGAGAGCCTGTATCCAAAGTGACCAATAGAGCCCAAAAGAAAAGCATTGGAGATAACTGTCAAAACAAATGGCCTATGTCCACATTTAGTTCATTTTTGCCTTTGTTCTGAGAGAAGTTTTAAATGGTCTTTCCTTAAGTCACAGGCATTATAATAAAGCAAATTTGCGTTCTTTGGGATGGTCAAGAGCTCTTGGGATATATCCTACCTAGACCCTGTTTGACCCTGCATCTCTTCTAGTCTGTTTTTGCCTGAGTTTCCTGACCAAAGAGAAAGCAGA
This sequence comes from Alligator sinensis, assembly GCF_000455745.1. Lineage (NCBI taxonomy): Eukaryota > Metazoa > Chordata > Crocodylia > Alligatoridae > Alligator > Alligator sinensis. Next base: position 15,972 of record NW_005843820.1, on the reverse strand, counting down.
AGGAAAAAATATTTCCCTAAATGACCTGTATTACCTTCTTTCTGTGGTTCTGGTCCCCAGCCCTAATATTGCTCAGTTGTCTTACATGTGTTAAATATCTTTTTGCCTCAGTCTGTTATTTTATTTCATTTCATTTCATTTTCCCCACGCAGCCAACATATCATCTGGGAATGTTCTCCAGTTAGGTCCTCTCAAGGCTCATGGTTGGCAGTAAGTTGTCTTGTGTCCTGCGGCTGGGAAGGGGAGTAGGTTGAAGCTGCCTGCTCCTCTCATGTTCCATCCGTCCACTCTTCATGTGTAAGCTACACATTTGCAGTCCAAAGCAGTACTTCTATATGCTTGCCAGTGGCACTAAGCAAAACATTTCTGTGGACTTCAGCAGGACTGTGACAGGGTCTTATTCAGTTTGTCTGATGCTGTTGCTGCCTGCTTTTCTTGTTTTTTTGTGCTTCTCAAACTGTATATAGCTGCATGCAAGGTAGATAATTCCTCTTCTTGTGGTCTGGTTTATTAAAACAACAATGGAATCATGATAACTTAAATCAAAGCAAGTTGCCTTTCATTCAGAAGCCTCTGAAGCTTCTTCTTGGGCTGAAGTTATATCAGCCTCTGAAGGACCTTCTTCCCAAAACGTATGTTCTGTTGCTTGCCATTTCCTTAAGCCGCTTTCTATTAAGACAGCTGTTCCAGCTCCTCAGTTCACGTCCCTGTAGCGAAATGTCTCTTCCTAGGTTTGACCTAGAGAGCTCCTTTTGACTACTTTTACTCCTGTGGTCCTTAATGCTGATTGGAACAGGCAGTTTCTCATAGAAAGCTCCTTTCCAGGCTTCTGTTACGGGCTCTGATCACTCTGGGCCCAAATGTAAATGGGTGGTGAAGCCAGAAGAGTTTCAGCCCAGCTCCCTTTAAAGGAGCAACCCACTCTGTGATGAGAATCATTTATTGTTCCCCAGTCTTACTGGCACTGGATGATTTTTAGTGGCTATAGAAGGTAGTGTCAACACAGGAGGTTTTGATTTGCATAAGGTCCCTGACAAGTGAGGCAAGCCTGTCCAACAGGTAAAGAGAAAACAGCCAGTACAGGACAACTGCATGAAATAAAACATTGTTCTTTCTGTTAATAAAATTGGAGTCTCTGTAATCAGAAAACGGGAGAAATGTTATTCCCAGAACTGTGATATATGATAAAAAATTATACTGACAGTGATTAGTGTTGTCAATCTCCTGTCTTAAGGTGGGGGCTTCCTCTAAATTCTTACAGATTTTATGTAGGATGATGAATGTTAGCCTTATATCAGAGAGACTTTTGGAGAGAGGAGGTGTGTGTGTATGTGTGTGTGTGGGGGGGGGCGGGGGTGTTCTGGGTTTTTTTTTTTAAATAAATAAAAGTAGGTTTTTCATGTTCTTTATCAGGTTTCTGTTAGAAGAGCTCTTTGGCTGATACAAAATAAATGCTTATTTATTTTGTAAATGCTTAACTCTCAGTCTGACAAAGTACCATAACCCATCACTTATTTTCTTTCTTTATCTTGATGGGGTCTTCACACTTCAAGAGTTCAATATTTATGATATGAAAAGTCTTTCAGACTGAATGTTAGGATATATATTTTCCAAAATATCTAAAATAATTAAGTGCAGTTTAACTAAAGAGAACTTTCTTTCAAAACTCCACAAGATCAGGTAAAAAAACCATGCAGAGGGAAGCCACTAGAATTTTCTTGTGGAGTTGCATACATAATTATGATGCCTATTCTCCAGGTTCTAATTTAACATAGGAAAAATAAATGAACAAAAAATCAAAACAATGCTTGAAATGCTCAGTTTTCTTTACTGAGAAATTTTAAGAAAAACAAAGATGGCAGGATAAGAATTCCTAGACTTCAACAAGACCACATGCTTACTGCTGATCACACAAGCCAGTCATGGCTGCTGCAGAGGAAGCTGCTACAGATTTTATTACAAAGAATTTTCTAGGCACGTAGCTGATATAAGTGTCTTCACAGAAAACTATGCTGGAAATTTACAAGCCAGACAACACATCTTTTTAAAATGTTTGATTCAAAACTGGAAAGAAAAAAATGCTGCAAGAATTCAAGAGATTTAGATGATAAATACCTCCTCTCTAGAGACTATTAAGGCCTCTGGAAGTAAAAAAAAAAAATGCAGATGATTCAGAAAAAATATGATTCAATATTAAAATTAAAGACCTAGAAAAACAAGATGGAGAGAGCACACATCTTTTCAACTGTAACATAATTAGATAGGACTGCATGGATCCTGCAGTGTAGTCCATCGCATCATGGCTAGGGATAGACATTCAAAAAGCCCAACCCTGAATTGATTCAATCTTTGCAGGTTAGTCTAACCTGCAGAGATTGAACTGATTTGCAAGTGGCTGGACATTCACTTTTGAATCAGGAAATGCAGGCACATGCCTGCAGTGGCTCAGGCTGGAGGATGGGATGGGGGCAGGGGAGTGCTAGAGTGAGCCCTTCCTTTCCTACGACAGTGCTGAGCAGAGCGGGGTGGTGTGGTCAGGCCCCGGCAGGATGCTATGATTAGGGAGGGGTTTAAACCACTCCCTAGCCTGCACAGTCCCCAGCTGTGGTGTGTCTGGAGGGGAACAGGGAAGCAGACCGTCACTAGGCTTTTGCCCCATTTGCTGCTCAAGGGGAAGGGAGTGTTGCCAGACCCTGGCCCCTGGCTAGCATTCTGAGGCAAGCAGGGGGAGGGAGGACTGCTTGTGTGCAGTGCATGCATCTGTTGATGATACTGAGCTTTTCAGTCTCCCTCTCCCTGCTTCTTCATGCTGTCCATCTCCAGCAAACTGATGGCACTTGCAGTTCGCATTCATTGCAAACCAGGTCATTTCTCACACCTCTCTCTCTGTCCCCTGTTGAACACTGACAGATTGTGGGCTTTGAAGCAAGCCAGCAGGGAGCTTATCAAAACACAAAGCTTATCAGCCTATCAAGCCCTACAAAAGTAAACAAACACATCTCTCTCATTAGTTTCAAGCTCTTCTTATTTGCAGGGTGCATTTGTATTTGCAAGCCACTAGCTTCTAGCCCTAAGCAGACACTGCTCTTTGTTCCAGTGAAATTGAAGACATACAGACAGACACCTCTCTGCATTAGCTAGCATGCTGGAACATGGCTAGATGCTGGCTGCGGGCTGTGCCACTGGAGTCCCTGCCATGGGAGAGGCGGGCGGGGGGAATCCTTGCTTGAGCAGTGAGTGGCGATGGGGGGGTGGGGCAGGGGAAGCCAGGCAGATGCTGCTGTCTCCTAGTTGCAGTCTCTACCTCCTTCTCAGCCAGCTGGAGCTCCAGCTAGAGAGAAGAGGGGCAGTGCCAGCCCTACTCTCTGGAGCAGACAGCCCAGCCCACGACTGAAAAGCATGCTGGGGGACTATGATTTAACTTAAACCAGGAAAGGGTCTGGGACAGAAGTTCCAGAAGCTGGTTTGATCCAAATCAATTAAGTCTGATACTACATTCAACCAGGTTTATCTTAAACCAATTTTGGCCATTTTGAAACTGGTTTATGTGCACAGAACTTATGTTCTGTTACAGGTTTAAACCAGTTTCTGATCACTTAAACTGGTTTATATGTAACTTCTGTTCCTACCCCATGTGTCCGTTTCTCTTTCAAATTATTTACTACCTTATTTAATTTTCTTCCACATTTTATTGGTCTCAAAATTACTCTGGAATAACTATCTGGAATTTTCAAAAGTGATTTTTTTTCATGCTTTTTAGCTTTAAAGTTTTAGTTTTAAAACTCTTTCCAGTATTTCTAGTCTCAACATCTTCACTGTTAGGGCAAATGGATCATCTCTTTTTTTTGCTCTACTTTCAGTTGCATTATTTTTAATTTCTCTCCTTGCTCTTTTCTTTGCTCCCTTTCCTGTCCCATTTTGGATGATGTACGCCCTCCCCTCAATTAGATACAAATCTAATTATATAATTTAGCATTTAATCAAACTGGAAAAGAGGCTGAATGTGACTTCTGGATAATGAATCTTGAAAAGGACATCTTTGTGATGAATTTCTGAGCTACTGAGGGTGGTGGCTGTTTAAAATTCTTGCCTCATTCATGGTCCCCATTGAGCCTGGGGTGAGATGAGATGGGAGAGAAATATATATATATATATATATATATATATATATATTCAGTAGCATAACTTCCTCAACTGCAACAATTTTTATTTTGAAAGAGGTAGTAAACTAATTTGTAATAGGCGGGAAAGATATTAAAGACATGCTGGAAGACCCTGTTCCATTATTAAAATATTTGTGCTTCTCTTTTAAAATAAATGTTCAGAAAATGCAACAAAGGTATTTTAGTTTGTTTTGTACAATATATGCATTGTTCAAGTAATATAAAATAAGGGTTTTGATCATAGAGGTTGAGCTGTTTTCAAAGTATCATAAGGATTTAACTATACATATTATTTTAAGACAAGTGTGTGAATAAATCCCCCTGTCCTGCTTTGAAAATATCAACACATATGGTAGAATTTGTTGTTAGATTAGTTGTGAAGCTACATGTATATACAGTTAGAGGGGAAGGGTCATCAGGAGAGGGAAATAAGTCTTTTTCAGGAAGAAAAGACTTGTAGGAACAAGATTGGGGATAGAAGTGTGTGTAATGAGCATAGAAATGACAAATGTAAGGATAAGCAGTAACTCAAGATCTTGTTTCTGATTCATCAAGGTATTTAGGCATGCACCTGACTTCAAATACATGAGTATAGTCCCATGAGTAGCCCCATTAACATCAGCTAGAACATTCACTTGCTGAGTGAGCTGTTTTCAATGCTCCCCCTGCTGGCTCCCAGGCAGATGGCTAAGGAAGAGGGTAACCTAACTAAAAATGCAAAGGGGGTCAAGAGCAGTGAAGAGGGAACAAGATCAGGAGAGCAGTACATGGGAAACAGAGAAGGGGTGCAGTTGGGACAGAAGGAGTCACTGTGGCAGCTGCTAGGAAACTGGGGGAGAAGGATCTCTAACCATGAGAGGCCTTTCCCTTCTAATGCCCTGAATTTGAATACAGTATTTCCTGAGCCTTGCCATTCCTGTGCTGTTGGTAAATAGAATGGAAACAATATCTAGTGCTGATTCACAGGGAGGGTGACAATCTACAACTGTTGTCAGTTATTCATCTAACTTTAATTTGCTGAGGTTTGTCATGGCTCTAAAACAGTGGTGTGCAACTTTTTAGACTCAAGGCACCTTGCCCTTTTTAGGCTTGAGGCATTCTTCAGAAAATGCCAGCTCTTAGCTTTCACTTGTGTGCGTGTGTGGTTGACTTCTTTTTTTTTTACTACAGAAAAATACTAGAGCAATTCTTTTCTTTCAAAGAATTCAGACCACAACAGATCAGAAGACTTATGACACCAAGGATTCCTATTGGAAATCTGGGTTTATTTTGTGAATCGTGCATAGATGTCTGCACACCGAACGGTGCTAATGTTGTGTGGTACCCTATGGTACTCTTGAGAGGATTTTCTGGCACTTACAAGGTTTTTTCAGTAAAATGTCAGTTCAATGCTTGGGGGAATCTCTTCCATGTTAGAGTAGTCTTAAATAGAATTAAAGGCTCCAGTTTAGCAAAATGCTTAAGAAGGCACTTAACCACATGCTTGAATTGTGGCAAGAATTGATAAACTTGGATGTAATATGATGGCACATACTAATATGAAGAATACATTCACAGGCTGTGTGTAGACAAAATGAGAGGTATGTGTGTATGACACTTTAAAGTGGGCTAAATGCTTTTTCACTGCTTTAATGGTGTCGATGTTTGCACACCTTGATGGTGTATTGAGGATTAATTCCAGCCACCGTAGGAAATTTGGTGGTGTAATGCACCTTAAATGACTTGGGGCGCAGCAAACTAAAACTCCTTTGAGGAGTTTTACTTTGCTGCTCCTACAGCCGCGGAGTGAAGCACCAGGTTCCATGCAGCTACGCAGCTCTGCAGGAAGCCCTGCAGGCAGCCTGGCAGCAGCATGGAAAAGCAGGCTCCGACCAAGACAAAAGATGAGCCTGATCTCCCCCCCCACCCCTCCCCTCCGAGCCTGCCTGCCTGAGCTTTGCAGGGGCCCAGTGCTTCCCTCTGTGGCTGCAGTGCCCCCCAGGACTGCCCAAGCCAGATGCCTGTAGGTGGGAGCTGCCTGGGGCGAGGGGGGCACCTTCTGCTGCAGAAGGAAACACCAGTCCCCCTGCAGCCCAAGGACTGCTCCATCTGCCGGCAGCTTGCAGGTAAGTCAGCGGGGTGTGTACACGACACAGGGGTTTAATCAGCCCTAAATTGAAGCGGTGTTTTTTTAACACCCACCCTCAATTTAGGGCTCCTGTTTTGTCTACACATGTCCATAATGATTAATATTTATATCTCAAACATGGATGTGTCATGTTTCTTTTGGGGATAACATCTAGAGGACTTATCAAGAGCGAATGTTCTCTTTGCTTTCTCCAAGATATAGGTCATTGGCTTCACTCTTGAACTGATCTGTGTCCCATTCTTAATCTTTTAATATTTTATTTCTTCTTGGTGATTATTGGATCAATCAGTCTTGTGATAGATGCTTCAATTACAGATGAGCAGAGAATGAGTAAAGTGAAAAGTTCTGAGACTTTAAGAAAAATGATAATGGGAAAATTTTAAACTCTCTTCATAGGCTAGTGCTAATACAAAACTTCTTCTAAACTTACAAGGAAACACTTAAATCAAGTCTAGTAGGTCACCAGAATAGGCTCTTCACAATAAAAAAGTTTTAGAGTATTTGCCATTTAAAACAAATGTTAAAAAAATTAAAAACCTGTTACATTCAGTAGAGATGCTTATTGGCTACTTTTCTGTGGAAAAAGGGCAAAAACATTTCAAATTTATTAGACCCGGAACACCTGAATGGGAGAATAAAAGGAAAACTTCATACTTCAACTCAAGAAATCATAAAGGGTTTTTTTTCTATAAGATAAGTTGGGCAAATAACAAAACATTAATGTTCTGCATTTTATTATACGCTAAGCACATCTTAATAGGAACAATATAATTAAAAAATTGAATTTATCTCAATTATTAAAACTCCTACAGAAGTTTTCAAAACTGTATCTTAGTGTGGCTTATGGAATGCATTTTGACTTTGATATAACAGTCTAACAAAAGCAATCAGTGCCATAATAATTAAAGCTATAAGGATTTTGTTCTGGAAGATTTAAAATACCTAACTGAAAAATAAACCTTTTCTCAACATCTCGGTTCAGTTGCAGTCTCTATCCTTCTTAACTCACATGGAAAAGCAACAAGATGTAACATTTTTCTTTGTTGAATCAGGATGCAACTTCCAAGAAAATCGGAGCTTAAATGCTCAAAAAGGTATTAACTAAAATTGTGTATTAAAGCAGATACAGCTTTTATAGCAGGAGAACTTCATATTTTTCAAAAAGCCTAATTTTAAAGCTCTTGGTTGATTGAGTCGTATTAAATATATGTACTCAGAAGGCCTTTGATAGGATAGGCCTTTTGAACCTAAACAAAAATGTATTTGATCTACCTTTTTTCCAGTGCATGTAATTGCTTCCTGCCCCTTCCTTACTGCCCCCCCCCCACCTTGTGTTCAATTGTAAAGTGAGGGGCTTTTCCCCTTCATGTTCAGTGGGAGGAAACCTCATCTTCTAATTGAGTAAATATGGTAAATTTATGACCTTTGAGCAAGTAACGTTACATTCAAATAATTTAATAATGCTGAATATATTGATACCATACAAATTATGGCAGAAAGAAGCTGGGTTTTTTTGTTTCTGCTGATATCTGCAGTTTAAAAAAAAGTGTTTTTTAGTTTAAGAGAATTAGTGAAATATTACCACAATTAAAGAAACATTAATTTTTGCAGGGACAAAATCCAGAAATTATTGATTTAGAGGTTCATTTTTTCTTTTAGTTTTATAAGAAATATTGATAGCTAGATATCAGTTATACATCTCTTAGCAAAAATGCAAAAAGGGCTTACATTTTTATATTTTTTGTGGGAGAAGGAGAAGAAATAATGTTAAACATGGTTATACTATAATGTTTCCTTTTATTCCTAATCACAATAATCTGTAATACTTAATTTTGATTATTCATTTTTTTTCTTTCTTTGTAGTCATGAAAACAACTAACCATTGTTCTGATGGTTATTATATGTCTTTACATCAAGACCTCTTGAGGCAGCTGGCTCCACTATGTGCTAGTTTTAATTTAGAGCCTACCAGATGTAAACATTGGAGGTTGAAAATTGTGGAAGAATTAAGTGTTTAAAAATAGATAGGTTGATATGCTCACTCAGAAGATGTCATTACGTTTTGTGTGCTTGAGGCACTTCCTAAATGTATTGGAACAACATTAACACCACAGTGGGAATGCCAGAATTGTCTTCTGAAACCTCTTGTTGGAGAACGTTTTAATTGGTGTTAGCTTTTATTGGCACTGCAGCTTCTGAGAAATGCAAAGTAGGCGATGAGGTTTTTTTTAATGGGAGGGTTTTTTTTCTTGTTTTTTTTTTTTAAATCATTTTATTTAAACTCCTTAGGGAAGTTAAAGGAAAATTTTGTCATCTTAATAAGAACTCTTACCTAGTGTGACTGATTTGATTTCAGTCTTTTGACATAGTCATTTCCCTTATTTCTACTGAATTTTCTACCTTTCATTACTTCTTCAGGATATTTTCTACAGCGTGCTTCCTGCCTCTTACTAGATATTTATGCAGTGCCTACCATGGTGTGAACTCAGTCCTAACTGGGAAACTACTGTAGCTGAAATAACAGTGAAGGAATCCCATTATGCTAGGTACCTTATAAATATAAGAAGTATTGGGGTAAAACTCTGGCCCTGTTGAAGGTTGAAGTTGATGGCAAAAGTCCCAGACTAGTGGGGTTAGGGGGGAGAAGGAGAGAATTTAATGTAAGAATGACAAACAATGTAGACTAGTAACATAAGCCATAGTTAATATATTCCCCAGACTCACTGAACAGCAGTCCCAGTTGACATGCACCAGAATGATACACCCACATTGCTATGGAGCCCAGATGTAGAAATAGATTTGGGTTGAAGGTATGGTATCATAATTAACAAATTTACCTGATGCCCTGACATTTTATCTCACAAATGGTTAGAATGTATTGGGTGGGGGAGGGAGCAAATTATGTGAACTCCCCAAACATTGTTTGAATGGTAGAATGCTTATGCATTAATATAGCATATCAATAAATACTGAGGTATGAAATTAAATTAAGAAATAATGACCTGCATTGCACTGAAAAAGTGGTATAGGAGATGTTAGAGTTAATACAGGTTTAATGTATATGTTATAAAATGATATAAAGCAATATGATTGAGCGGTGTTCAATTGTGAATACACTGCTGGAAGAAAATGGAAGTTCTCAACTGAATTATAAGATAGTTAAAGATGATTCATTTTGTGAAAAACAGATAGCCCTCACCTTTTTTTTTTCTTTTGAAATTTTATATATCATAGTATAATAGAAATCTAAAAAGATCCCAATACACAGGGATGGGCTTGAAAAACTTCAAGGTATTCTAGGAACAAAGATCTGATTTTTATGGGATAAGAAAAAATAGGAATCCTTGGGTAGGGACGATATTGGGCACACTTCCTCTTGCTGTATTTCTTTTGGGCATCATCTGTCAAAGAATTACATGTGTGAGTATTCCCATTATGACTATTAACATAAGCAGAGTTAATTTCACACACAATCTTGTGAGATTAATCCTTTGCAATTGCAATCCATCAAATATTAGGCAGGAGATTTGACTTAATTGGGACTTCAGTGCATGCTCCTAGTCACAGTTCAAGTACACGCATAAGTATTTGCCAGTTGGCAACCTATATTTGTAATATTTAAGTTCATCCTGTTAGGTGTAGTAGGAATCTCTGATATTTACTTTGACGTGACTTCACTAAAACATGTTAGCCATGCAGTACCAACTGGGTGTTGCGCTGTAAATTTAGTGTATAATAGCAGGATGATGTAATCATGGGTGACTGGTGCGTCCTGAGACTGGGGGTGGGGGGGACAGTTTGTGGGTAGCAATGTGAGCAGTGTTGGGGTGCCAAGCGGCGACCACCCACAGAAGCTGGCGGCAGCATCGGCAGTGGGTGGGAGGTGATGAGTGGTGACTGCTCACAGAAGCTGGCAGCAGTGGCGGGATGGCGTGCAGCGACCGCTTGCAGTAGCTGGGAGCGGTGGGGTGGTGAGTGGTAACTGCCTGCAGAAGCGGGCAGCAGTGTCAGGTGGTGAATGGCGAGCGCCTGCAGAAGCAGTGGCCAATCCTGGGGGGGCACATCCCCCCCCCCCGGTACCCCCTCCTAGTTGCCTATGGATGTAATGTTGCTGTTTGAACTGTAAATTTCCCTAGTTATCCATAGGAAAGGACAGATGTAAGATAGATGTCAGTATTTCAGGTGTCAGGTACCACTGGCTGTAATCTCATAATTTAAATACTTAAATAGTTTATTTGGAACATAGAACAATTATTAGGTTTGTTTGAAAGCTTACAGATGCATTAATTTGCTAAGAGCTGCCAAGAAGAGGTTGACAGTTTGAAACAAGAATAGTTGTGGTTGCTATGTGCAAAAACCTAGAACAAACCAGCAGGAAATAATATCAGGGTGGGAAAGAATTGCTATGGTTACAAAGTATTTTCTTTTAAAGGAGAGATGGATAACACAGCAAGAACCACTGAAACTTGGGTAGCAAAGTATTTTACATGAAATGGAGAAGACTGGAAGACAACAATTGTGTTGTGCTTTTAACAGCATTTTGTTTCAGTTAGTTTCCAGCTAAGAGTAATTTCTTTTGAACTAGGAACAATTTATGTTGAAGAATTGGTACAAAATATTTTTTATTTCTTTTCTTTTCTAATCCTGAATACTAGCATAGTATATATTATATTTTGGCTCCATTTTATTATACTTTTGGAAAGGGAAGGAGAGAAGAGTTTTCATTTTGGGGAGAGGGTTAAGAGTTTTTTATAATATGTAATAATTAAAAATAAAGTAAACTGCATCAGGCCTGTGCATTGAAACTGTATTGACAATATGCAGTGCAAGATTTTGTAAATCAGCTTTTTATGAAGTGCTGAATAATATGAACTTGATTTTGATTTGTTCTCTGCTTGTTTGATATTAAATCAGAGCCAGAAGTACACAAAGCTCAATTCAGTTCTGCTGCACCTCAGAATTGTCCTCTAGCCTCTGTTACATTATTGAAGAAGGTCCTCCTTGTGGACAGAAAGAAAGACTGAGGTAGGGTTTAGTGGACTAAGCGCTCTGCTTGCCTTGTGTATCCAGCTGTTCGGCTGAGGTTCATGCAGCAGGCTAAGGGAATCTGCAGCTGGAAAAGGGTGAGGATTAGAATTGAGCAATAGATGTTCATTGGGCAGGAGGAGAGGAAATGTAAAGGCAGTGCTTTAGTGCTGAGAAGGAAACAGCTGTAACATGGAAATGGTTTTGTTTCATTTGCTTGATTTTAATGTATTTTTATTTGACTCCCTCGATCTCGATACTGAGGGAGGTGTTCAGTTTTTGTATATCTGATGGAACATTGCTGAATTTAAGTGTTTTCCCATTGATGGAATTTCATTTGTACAAGAATACATTTTTAGTTTCATGACCACATTCAAAGCCTGTATTTAAGGTTGTCGTACCCTTCCCATTATAAGGTGCCCTTTACAGTTGTTTATAATTTTACTGAATTTATGTCCTTCAGCCTGAATATTTCCCTACTAGGACTAGGGACAGACATTACACACAAACTGGTTTAAGTGATCAGAAACCAGTTTAAACCTGTAACAGAATAGATTTTGAGTGCATATAAACCTGTTTGAAAATGGCTGAAACCAGTTTGAGATAAATGTGGTTGAATGTAGTATCAGACGTAACTGATTTGGATCAAACCGGTTTATACAATATCTGTCCCAGACTCCATGCTGGTTTAAAATAAATCAGACTCCCCCAGCATCTTGGCATGCTCTCTGACCTTGGTGGGGCTCTCTGCTTCACAGCAGGGCTGGTCCCTCCCCTCTGCTCCCTTGATGCAGCTCTGGCAGAGATTTCCAGGCTGCTCCCCCCATCCCGCTCCCCCTCACCACTCCCTGCTGAGCAGGAATTCCCCCCTCCCCTCTTACTTGCTGAGGAGGTATCTGTGTATTAGCTAGAAAACCATATGCTGGCTATGGTCTGTGCAGAATCAACAGGCAGAATCAACAGCTAGCTGGTAATGCCCCTCTATTGTTTTCTTAGTGGGGTGATAAACACTGTTATCAATTCCTCCCTGGACTAATCAGAGCATCCTGCTAGGGTTTGGCCACCCCCCACCCCCCACTCAGTACTGTGGAAGGTACAGGAGGGTTGCTCTAGTGCCCCCCAGCTTCTAGCCTGAGCCACTGCAGGCACGTGCCTGCATGTCTGGGATGTCTGCAGCTACAAACTGGTTCAGCCTAGCCAGGTTAGACTAACCTGCAAAGACTGAATCAATTCAGGCTCAGGCTTTTTGAATGTCTGCCCCAGCTTGGTGTTTGCCTAAGGCTGATTTGATTGATTTATTGATGAGGTGAGACACATTTCGAGTAAAATGATTTGGCCATTTCTGATCAAAAGACAAGGGAAAACTATGGTTTGTTCATGTTAAAGTCTTACAAACATTTTGTTGAGAAGCTCCACTTATGCATATGTTCCACAAAGCCCTAACTATTAAATGCTCTAAGTATTTGCTTTGCATTTCTCTACCAGGCTGCAGTACTTAGGGCATTCCCTTTAGCTTCTGCTTCTTGCTGCTGGGGCACTGGGTGCAGGAACTGAGTGCAGGAGAGACTCTCTCCCTTAACAATCAACATTCTCCCAGCTGGCACTTGGACACTCTGTAGTAGGAAGCTACCCAGCTTGACTAGTAAGAAGCCAGAACTGAAAGGGTGGGTAAGTGGAAGGCTGTCGAAGACAAGTTGGTGGGGACGGATGGCTGAGCAAGGACAATGAGAAGTTTTGGGATGGAGATTGGTTTGGCTTAGGGGGAAATGACTTGATAAGTTAAGTAGTGCAAGGGTGGAAAACTGAGACTGGAAAAAGGGAAATGGTGAAGACAGATATGGAGCTCCTAGAGGAAGACGAGGACTGGGATAGAAACTGAAAGTGAAGTAAAAGGAAACAGCAGAAAAGGTCTCTGACAACTAGAGCAGGCTACTCTGTCTGAGAAATTCATGGTTTCTGAGTCTCATCATTCTTTGTCCATCGGCAAATATTTACAAAACTCACTAATGGAGTGTGTGTATCATCTCCCCCACCCCCTTTTGTGATGGTCCACATAAAGAATAACAGTCTGTTACTGCTGTCAGTTACTCCATTAACTAAACTGCCAGAGGTGTCTGCAGTGGATGATAGGTTTCAGCATTGTGCCTGAATCAGTGTTGGTGTCAGTATGATTCCACACGATGAAACTATTGGGCCATTTTTCATTCCCCTCCTCCCCCCCAAAACCTAGGAAATTGTTTTGATATGACAGGTATACCCATATACCTGCACACCTGTGTGTGTGTGTGTGTGTGTGTGTGTGTGTGTGTGTGTGTGTGTGTGTGTAAGATTATAAAATCACACACACACACGTTATAAGATCAGGCAGGCAGTAATTGGGAAATGGTCTTTTGCATACGATACAGTCTTTCATTGTATGACTGCACGTCGTTTTTTTCTTTCCTACAGCAGTCCTGATGATATTCCGTGCATAAGATATGGGAGTGAATCTAGGTTGTGTAGCAAACCAGGCTTGCTTCATTTGCTTTAGAAGTTGGAAGGTGTGTAGCGAATGACGGAAACTTGAATGGAGGAAAAGGATGGTTATGTTAGGCAGTTAAACGCTGCCTCCGAAAACTGGATTTTATAGTTGGCTCTGCCACAACGTTCCTGTGTGACACTAGTAAAGTCATTTACTCGAGTCTTTTCAAAGATGGTCTCTGTATGTGTGTTTGCCATTTTATGGGTGCCCCCACTGACACCTTGGGTTTTGATTTCTTATATGTGCTGAGCTCCCTGAGGTGTAACTGAAGGCAATGTGCCTGTCCTTTCAATGTGTATATAATTAATGCTAAGTACTCTGAAAAATTGGATCAAGTGTGTCTTGGATTGAACACCCACAATTAATGGATGCTTTTTACCTTAATCTGTTAAGGCCTTTATTCCAATCTATAAAATGAGGATGATGACCCTCCTTATTTCCTTGAGTGTTTATGAAAATAGATTTTTACTATTCACGAAGTCCTCCTATAATATTGCAGTAGGTATCATATAGAAGGCCAAGAGGAAAGCAGTTCCGTTCAGTGTTTCTTGACTCATGTACCCTTTTATCTTTAAAATGTGATGTATGGCCTTAAATGATTTCCTAGAAATATTCAATTAAATAATTGGCAAATGGCCTATACTAGCTATTCATGGATCAAGTCTTAATTTCCTTAGGAAAATAAAATGGTTAAAATGGTTACAAAAAGCTGGCCATCTGGACTGTGCACACATTCAGATTTAGCAATTCCTAATTTTTGTGCATCTCTCTGGCAACCTATCAGCACCTGAATTAAAGGTAAGGAGTTTATCACAATCTGTAATAATGATGGCTTTCAGTCCTAATATTTACATATAACAAATGGATTATATTTAGTTAAAGACTGGAACAGGCAAACTTCCCCCTCTCCCCCACCCTCTCCCTCACATATGCACATTCCCTCCTTATTTAAACATGTTTTGGCTTTCATTCAGTTTGTTAGGGTTCCTCCCTTTCTTTCTTTTTCCCCAAGATTCTCAGATAAAATGGGACTTGATTTAAATAGTGACATGCTATTGAAAAGCATTAGGCTTCTAGCCATGAAAACTGTGAACAAGCTATTTGAATATTAATTAACGACACAGTTGTAGAGGAACAAATGTTGTAAATAAGCCTTTGAAAATTTTGAGACAAAACTTAATGACAATATATCGAAGACCAGAGGATTTCAGTATGGGACATTATAAATACATATATTGATATTTTGTGACTTGTTTAAATAGTTATTTTAATAGCAGTTAATTTTATCATTACAAGTTTAGTTGTAATTCTCTTCCAGAACTTTGATACTCATAAACTGCAGTGTTTATTAACCATCAGCATATTTTGTCCACAAGAATCTGGTTAACTAGTCTGGACAAGGGTGCTTTGCTGGTAATAGGTCTCTACATTAGGGTTATCTGTAATATTTGAGTCATGAACAGTATCACTGAGTTGGCAATAAAATGAACAGATAGGAAGCGCCTAAAAATCTGGGGGGTTGGGTGGGGGAAAGGTTCAACCACTCCTTGTAATCACTTTCAAGGGATTTCTCTTTTAGTTTTAGTTCACATTAAAAATAGCAGCATAAAAGTAGCAAACAAATACTCCTTCAAATAACTATGGGACAAACATTTGTTCTTGGATTCACCCACACAGAGCTTCCGTTACTGCTCATGGGAATTGTACCACGTACCTCTAAGGATAGAATTTAGCGCTATATTTGTGCGTATTAAGGTAAGACAGAGAAGCTGATGTCTTGCGTAACTTTTTTTTTTTAAGTGTTTTTTTTCCTTTTAAAGCATTCATAATTTTCTCAGCAGATTATTGACACTTGTCATTATTTCCTGCATACACCTCTCTCCTTTGACTGCTAGACATCTTCAAGTGAGGGGAAAGCAGGAAGTAAATATTAAGATATATAATTTCTTTTATGTAGAATCCAACGTCTGAGTTTCTAGAAATAGATGGGCAGATTAGCAACCAGCATGGTAGATTCTGCATCCCTTGTCTACTGTCTCACTGTGTAATGAGCCAGGAGGGGATTTCTCAAGTCCTACTACAGTTGTTCTCAACGTGTTTAGATTTGAAGCACCCCTCAGAAAATGCCAGCTCTT
>NW_005843819.1:25696-42160 GCF_000455745.1 Alligator sinensis | reverse complement strand
GCCTTCAGTAACCTGTGTCTGCGAATGCTGGGAGCAGGGCTGAGCAGACAGCTCAGCCCTGCTCCTGGTGCTGTCTTCAGACAGGGAGCAGAGGAAGTTTGTTCTGGGTTTTTTCACAATCAGCCATGGAGGGTGGGGTGGGTGCACTGGAGCCCCCCTGAGGTGGGGGCGCTCAATGCACATACCCCGCCCTCCAGTGCCGGCTGAGATACCCCCACAATGAGCTCCTTTCCCCCTCCTCTTCTGAAAACAGCTCCTGGGCTGAGATGGGAGAGAGGCATTGCTAGGGGAGAGCGGCTGTAGGCTTGCGGCCACTCTAAATAGCAACCCAATTCATTTCCACGGTGCACTTGCAATACCGGGAAACATCTGTTGGGTCCCAGGGATCATTGTAACTCATGGTGCTTCTGTCTGCACCTTTAGTTATACAACTAAACAAAAACACTGCTGTTGTGCACGTTGGCTTGCATATTCAAACCGGTATATGATAAAGGCCTCAGAAGATCTTAGGTTATATTGTATTAGCTGTTTGTATATGCATGTTAATAATTATTGGGACTTTTTTCAAAAGCAGCTTTTATTTTTTCTTTTACAAAAACAAACTCACATTGTATCCCATATATAACAGGCCATCCCGCACAGTCTGAAAGTGCCTAACCAGCTTGGGCCTTGCATAAATCCAATGTGAACCAGGCTCCTTGTATCTTTTGCCCTTCCTGAGGGCAGCTGAGTTTGTGTGGTGACCTCACTGATACAAAATGAGGCTTGTTTATTCTTGTCTGTCTGTATTGCAGTTTAATGAATATGCTGGTTGTACATTCATTGCTCTACGGATCAGAGCATGGCCCAATAGCAGTGTGTGACATCCCTATGCCAACTGGTGTTCTTCTGTATATATGGAAACACATAAAGAATTGACTCCCCCTTCATAATGTATACTGGATATGTGTCTATTTTGCATTTCTGATTTGGGATTGTTCCTAGTATAAGCGCCAATTCATCAGTTTATAAGCACCCTGGCTGAGGCATTTCCTCCAAAAGAGACATGAGCTGCTCCTTTCGTCATTTTTCTCTACTTGTTTTACTTAATAGAGGTCTTGAACTGGGCATGCTCATACTTGACTGTTAAATATTCTCAGGCTGAACTTCTCATTTCATCAGAAAATGTTTGTTGCTCTCCTGCTTTTGGTCCGCTTCTGCTTTTCAGAGCACTAATAGAGCTCCTTGCCACTCCTGATGAGGGAAAGTCCCTAAACCTTTGTTTTTTGCATAATTTTTTATGTGAACAGAGCTCTTATCTCTTGGAGCCTCGCACACGATAAGTACTTGATGGTTAAAGTTCTGCTAAATCTCATTCCAAATGATCTTTTTGACATAGATGCCTGATGGGATATCTTTATCTTAAAGGATATTGGAGAAACTGTAAGAGTTAAACCGTTCCATAGGCTTTTTTCTAGACGTTCAGTGTGCATAGAGGGTAATGTTGTCCAGGCCATGTCACTCAGATCAACTTGTCAATGTTCAATGCTATCAGATACACCTGCTTTCTTTTATTATCTTTTCATTTCATTCTTTTATTTATTTTTATCTCACTGTTTCTTGATTTGTGCAGGGTGTAACCATCCTGGTTAATAAACCAGACTGCAGCATGCTTCGTGTTCAGAGCTGTTTCGCACATTTTAGTAGCCTGTATAATAGGACTGCACTTCCCACCTTTCTGGGAGAGAAGGGAATTATAGGTCAAAGTCTTATACTTTCTTATCTCACATGACTCTATGACTTAAGTGTATGTAAGAAAATATGAGGAGAGTTGATTGTTTTTAACAGAGAATAATATTAGATCAAATATTATTAAGTCTCTTTACTAATGCTAGGAGCATGGGAAACAAGCAGGAGGAACTCGCACTCTTGCTTGCAAACAAAAAAATCAACTTGGTTGGGCTAACTGAAACCTGGTGGGTCCCTACCCACGACTGGGCAGTACGCATTGAGGGCTATAGGTTGTACAGACATGATAGAGTAGGGAAAAATGGGGAGAGGGTGTTGCTATCTATGTTAAGGAGCATTATACATCTTCCATCATCAAGTTGGGATCAGAGGAGGGGCAAATTGAGGTATTGTGGGTCAGAATACAAGGGGGTCGGGGGGGAAAGGGAATTGGTAGTGGGGGTCTACTACAGGCCACTACATCAGGAGAATGAGCTAGACCTGGAATTGTCAAGGCAGCTCTCAGAGGCCATACGGTCTAGGGACGTGGTTGTCATAGGGGACCTAAACTACCCTGACAACTGATGGGAGGAGCAGTCAGATCCTAGATAACAACCACTGCCCAACCACTGCAAAAACTCCTTACAGTTAGACATGATACAAATGAGAGAAGACACAGGATTCATTCCATGCTAAGAGAGAGCACCCCCCAGCCGTGGGGGAAGAAGCTGGCTGAAATTTTTTTTATCTGTGGAGAGAATAATATTTTATCACAAAGCTGTGTGTAAATATAAATATCACAAAGCTGTTATAGATAGATAGATAGATATCACAAATATATCACAAAGTTCTTACATTATATTATATCACAAATAAACCCCAGAGATTTTTTTTTGCCCCATCCAGGAGGCAAGAGGCAGAAAAGCATTATGTCACAAAGTTTACTTTCAACCAACACTGTTGAAACCTGCATGTAATCTTGGTCTAGATTTCTAGGGAAAGCCCTTTTTTGAGATTTCGTTCCACCCCCCACCGCAAAAAAAAAAAAAGGAAGCTGCTCTCTGCAGTGAAAGAACTAAGGATTTTTAGCACTCGTTTTTTGTCAGCATGAAGCAAGGGGGGTGGGGGTGGGGGGTGCGTGTGTATGTGCATACGTGTGTGCATGCACGTGTTTATTTTCAGATTTTGCAGGAGGACACCATTAAGCCATATTTTGATTACAGCAGAAAGTAAGAAGCATAGGCAAGATGGAGGGAGGGAGGCTAGGCATCTATCCTGTTCCCACCCACCACACTGGCAGGCAGCAGACACCTTTTCATCCTGGACATTAAAACTGACTCCATTAAGTCATATTTGGATTAGAGCAGAAAGTGAGCTATGCTAGACGCAATGAAACATGAAAGCATGAATGTTGTAATGCTAAAGCCTGAAGCCTGTAGCTGCGGGCCTTCAGGGAAGGTGGGGGAAAGACTATTTTGCCCCAGAAGCCCCTCCCAGTCATGGGGAAGGTGTGTGGAAGGACTATTTTGCCTGAGAAGCCCCAGCAGGGCAGAATACCACAGCCAAGAAGCTGGCCACCTTGAAATCCTACATCAATGGGACTGGCTAGTTTTATACAGACTTTTGCAAAAAAAAAGATGTGGGTTCTATCTAAAAAGCCACCACACTGCAGGAAAAACTCAGGGAGAGTGGGAGGGCAGGCAGGAGTGTATGTGCATGTAGAGTACATAGGTAAGGTAAAAAAAATGGGGCTACATGAACAAAGACAAACAAAGAAAAAGGGTGCTCTGTGTGTGTGTGTGTGTGGGATGCCCTTTGTAGTGAAAAGCTGTCTGAAAAACTTTTTTCTTGTGAAAAGAATAACATTAGATCACAAAGTTTACTTTCAACCAGCACTGTTCAAAACTGGACATAGTCTTGGTCTTGATTTTTAGGGAAAACCCTTTTTTTTTAATCCAAGAAAACAGGCTAGAATAGGCGTTCTTAAAGAAGCTGCAGTATAGCAAGTGCGAGGGGAGGCATGCAGGCCACCACCCACCAGGGGCGCTGTGAGGGAGCCACCAGCCATGGGGAAAGCATAATTACGTGGGATAATTACCTGGGCTACATGAAAAGACAAACAAAGAAAAAGAAACATTACATACACGATCCTTAAAATGAGCTAATGAAGCATATTTCAGTAAGTAGCTGCTTGGACTAGGTTGACCAAGCTTTAGTTGCTGATGTATTCACAAAATATGAGGACTTGTCTACATCGTGGCAGAGAGAGGTTAATGGTGAATTCTCACACGCTTTTTTTCAGTAAAAGGATATTAAGAGTAGCAAAGAGGCACCTGGCAGTGACATTGCCAGCATTTTTACTGGAGCTGGAAGTGGCGCCAGGTGAGTGTCTGAGGCTTCTGTTCTTCTCTTCTGCCTGCTGTGCACAGCGGGAGCAGCATATGAAACACAGCATTCGGGAACTAGAAATAGGAGGAAGGGGGAAGTTAAGAGCATAAGACTTTGTATTGTAAAACCACCGTGCAGTCATTCCAGCCCTGAAATGGTGGTGCCTCTCCTGTACGCGAGGGGAGGGGCACAAGGGGCAAGAAGGGGGAGGTGTATCCCCCACCCCGCCTTGAAACTTGCCTTGCGACTTCAGGACTTGATGCTGTGGGATAACTTGCACCAAAATTCATGGCCATTAAACCCTATTTACATGAAAATTTAATTAAACAATGCAAGCCACCCTCCCACAGGGCATAGCCAAGTGTCTTACCTTTGCCTTGCTTGAATGTCCTGTTTCAAGTGTCGCAAAAGGGGTCTCATCCTGCAGGAGAACGCTGCACCGACATCAGCAGCCAGCTCTGTTGTCGAACTAGTCATGAGTGGGCAAGTGTCCCACTGGGCTGAGTCCCATCCACCTCAAAAGTCTCTTGTTCATGGATATGCTGCACTGCACCAGACATCGGCAGCAAGAGTTGAACTGGTTAAACTTGTTTCTGCTGGGCTAAATCCCATTCTCTGTGGATACGGCGTATGCACCCCAATCCCTGCACCACAAATTTATAGACCCTCGGGGGGGGAACCTCTCCCCCCACAAAACCCCTGCTGGCCTCGTTCTGGTGTAAAAAAACCCCAGACAATTTGGTGCCGGCATGGAAAGCACCATGGGCTGCAAGAGTGCACAAAAAGCAAAGCCCCCAAAAAACACCAAAACCGAACTCTTCCCTGTGCAAAAAGTAGCAGGGGAAAAAAAAATGCTGGAGGCAGCTTTGTAAAGTGGGTGCATGGGAGATGCAATGCTTGTGCACACTTTTGTAGCCCTAAGTACCCCACACCCAGTGCCACACCCAGCACCCTGTGCAAAAAGCATGCAGAAAAAGAGGGAGGCTGTTGCAACAAGCACCAAAAAAGCGAGGGGAAGCAGGGCAAGGCAGAATAGGCAGGCAGCCTTTGGGCTGCTTTTGCATGAAAGCACTTGGGGACAGCCTGAAGGATACCCCGCACCCAGAGCCCTGTGGAAGCAGCATGCTGCCTAAAGGGTGCCCGCCCCCCGCCTCCCCCCTGCCCCAGCCTTGGGAGATGCTTGTGTACACTTCAGGACCCCGGCAGGGCTTTGCATGGAAAGGTTTGGCGCCAAAAAAAAGCTCCTGAATGCCCTGTGCTTGGGGGTTAGCTTTACACGGAAAGATTTCACACCTCAGCCCCCCGAGCACCCCATGCAACTTGACCCAGGAAAAGAGAGTGGCAGAAGTGCTGCAGTGGGGTGTTTCTTGTCCTAAAGAGCTGCCTGGCAGTAAGGTAGGACTGAAAGGGCATGATTGTTCTGACACGCCTGCTAGCGCTTTTTACTAGTCACAGCATAATAAGCCTGTACGTGGTAAATCATGCCCACGTTACTTATTTAGCCGTCTTAAACTAGGACAGAAAAATTAAACCAGGAACATTTTTAGCGACTACATTCTATCTCCTGAGCTGACTGATGGAGAATATCAAGACGGAGGCCGGAGACCTGATGACCAGACTTTAATACATAGCGCTATGGAGAAATCGCAAGGGGATTTCTGCCTGGACGCCGCCAGGTGGACTCTTATATACAGTGCAGTAAACAACTCCGATTTGTCCTGCTCGAACTTGTTGCTGGGCAAGATACAGCAGTCACCCTGCTTGGCTGAAAGCCAAGCACATCCATATATGGCGATAAGACAGTTGCGGACAGTTTTCCCGCTCAATTTTGCTTGGTACAGCACCCAGTTTTCCCTTATGACCTGCTGCTACTTATGTCAAGGGCCTGCTTCCACATGACCGTGCAGTGATGTAAAAACCTCAGTCCCTGGCCATGTGCTCTCTTCTGTACCACATACTCTTCCCTTCCTCGTCATTGGTCTCTCTCTTCAGCGTATTTAACTAAAGCAGTATAATAAACTGTACAGCATCTACAAACACTTTCATTCCCAGCAGTGTTACTTCTCTGCATGAAGGGGAGGGGCTGCACTGCCTGTCCAGGAATATTTAAAATTAATCTTCTTCCTCTATAAGACCCACCCCACCGCCTCCACCCACAGCTCCAACCCCCTCTGACAAGGACAGAGTCTTTACAAGGAAGTTTAAAGTGCATTCAGATGATCATGTCTGCTGGACTTAATTTCTGTCTTCCCTGACCTGCTACCCCTGGAGACAGCTGAGAGAGAACAGAAAACTTGGGAACTTTTGTGGTGTCGTCTTGTTGGATCTGTTTCTTTTTGCGGCAAGCAAACTTCTTTCTTTGGCTTTCTGCCTACATGTACAATTGTTCTGTAAAAGATGGGGGTGGGAATTTGTGTGGTTTCAGTTTCTAAAAAGCCTGAACAACCTAGCCACGGCTTGTACGTGAAGACAGGAAAAGCTGCAGCAGGCCCTGGGCACAGGACCAAGGGTCCTGCTGACAGCTGGCAGCAGGTTGGGAGCTGGAGAGACAGGTCATCCTCAAAACTGAGAATAAAGCTCAGGGGAAGAGTGTCGGATGGAGAAGGGGGAGGTAGAGCTGCCCAATGCCATTTGTAATCCCTAATTTTCTTCACTGTTCTGGAAGTGTGTATATTGTAGTGTATGCCAATTATTACAGAACCAGTTTTGACCCCCTTGACTCCTCAGTGTCTTTGCCAAACCAGAACCAGAAGCCCTGACATACTGCAGGCCTGGTCTCTGCCAAGGTTAGAATTTTTTAGGCAGGTCTGAGGAAGATGAGACACGACACCTGACTGTACCACGGACACATGGGTGTGTGGTGAAGACAAGGTGGAGCTGCAGGGCTTTAGGGGGAATTGCAGCTGAGATCACGCCCCTTCCCCAACTCCTTAGTGCCCATGCCAATGTGCATCTTGCACTGCCCTACAGAAAGAATTACATGGTTTTCTCCCATTGCAATCAGGCTGCTCTGCTGAGCCAGGGCAAGGGCAGCCAGAAAGGGGCTGGGTGTGTGGTCCTGACACACCTTTGTCCAAGGCCTTGTCACCACTGTAGGGCCATGGCTGGCGTGGTGGAGCGGGAAGGCATGCCTGCACCTTCTGCTCTGCCTAGGTAAGATCTAGCCTCCTGCTTCTGCTGATGTGCAGCAAGTCTGAAGACATGCTTTCTTGGGCTGTCCATTTAGAGCTGCTTTGGAGGCTAAAGCCCCACAAAAACAACCTGAGTACACATGTAGGCTTGTAAACACTCATACCAAGAGCCAGACACATGACTGTGGCAAGTATAGAGACAGTGAAAGCGAGAGAAACTGCGAGCGAGCAAGCAGCCAGTGGAGATTGAGACTGGAAATGAGACTGCACCCAAGATCTCTCTACAAATTGGAAGCATTGGTACTTTAAAAAAAGTTGGTATCTTTGATATTAGTATACTGCAATACAAGTTTCATAGTTTCACAGTTGGTAGGGTCGGAAGGGACCTGAGCAGATCATCAAGTCCAACCCCCTGCCATGGCAGGAAAGAGTACTGGGGTCAAATGACCCCGGCAAGGTGTTCATCCAGCCTCCTTTTAAAGACCCCCAGGGTAGGAGCCAGCACCACTTCTCTTGGAAGTTGGTTCCAGATCCTAGCCGCCCTGACTGTGAAGTAGCGCTTCCTGATATCTAGCCTAAATCTACCCTCTGCCAGCTTGTGACCATTATTTCTAGTCACTCCTGGTAGTGCTCGACTTATGTCAAGGGCCTGCTTCCACAGTCCCCGCTTTGATGGCAACCCAACCAGGGTTTGACATCACACTTCCATAGACATAAGTTGCGCAATCTCCTTCTTCTCCCATTCTCCTCATTCCAGTTCCTTCACTACCATCATTCTCATTTCACCCTTGGTTATTACCTGCGCAGATTTCTTACAGAACAAAGACATGCAGTTCATTACACAACAAAAGCATAAGCCTATAACCAAAAGAATTATGGTAAAATAAATGAGACCCTTTATCAATTCCCTTGCCCAGCCTGACCAGTTTGGTAGCCAGGACCAGAAAGAGTCCCACCACCCTGTTGCCGACTTACGTTTTTCTTCCTCAAACTCATCAAGGGCCTGCTGCATGGAGTCTATGTGTTCCCCTATTTCCTGGTGATTCTCAGGAATATAGACACAGCATTCCTTCCCAACCAAGGCACAAACTCTCCCCTTTGAGGCCCGCATAAAATCTAAAGCCATACGGTTTTGTAGAGTGAATCAGCGGACTGCCCGTAGCTCCTGATTAATTCCCCTCAGGGCACCTATGGTTTCATTAGCAAACCTCTCAAAGGCTGTAGAAAGTGCGTTCACCCCACACATGGCCTTTGCTGCTCCATACCAGGGGAAGCTTGATCCGAATATGCCCTGAGTGTCAGTTATGAAAGGGAGGTTTGCAGGTCTTGAGACCACACCCCGTCTGTTCCTGACCCGATTACCAAGTCGGGGCCGTATTTGAATTCCTGGCATAACTATTCCAACATAACAAGTGCCTTTCCAGTTAACGGGGAGCCATTTATAGGTTCTTTTCCCACAGATATAGTAAGGGGCGGGGGGCTATCTGGGTATCCTGCTTGTATATACATTCTGCCATTCATGCTGCAATTGTATGAAAAGCGGAAATTTAGGTCATCTTGCGAACCATTGTTATAACACGATAATGAGAATGGGGTGAGAGACAGTGTCGAAGGCCTTCCTGAAGTCCAGAAAGACTATGTCCACTGCAACACCTGCGTCCAAGGATTTTGTGACCTGGTCGTAGAAGGCCACCAGGTTGGTCTGACAGGACCTGCCTCGAAGGAAGCCATGTCGGTTGCCCCTAAGCATAGTCTCCCCTGCTGGCCTCTCACGGACATGCGCCAGGATACTTCTCTCAAAAAGCTTACCCAGGACCGAGGTAAGACTAACGGGCCTATAGTTTCCTGGGTCCTCCCCACACAAAGAGGTTTGAGCCACTTCCATGAACAGTGCCTCTTCTGCAGTGAAGGAAATTCTTGCCATGGCAAAGTCAATAAAGAGCCAGGGCATAGCATAGTCCCTGTTGTGTTACTGAGTAACAGAGGCCAGAGAGGGATGTGGCTCCTCTGAGAGGATCCTGGGACGCACATGAATATGGGCTCTGGGGCTGTGGAGCCACCTGGTTTGAAAGGGCTGCTCCTGGGTTTCTGGCCACTACAGAAGTGCTGGAGCCCAGAGGCTCTGAAGGCAGCTGCTGCCCAGAAGACAAGAAGCTGCAGCACTCCAGGCTCTAACCATTAGGTCCTAATGGGCCCAGCTGACCTAAGCCTCTGCTAATGACAACCATGGTAGCCTATTGGGAGCCAGGCAGGTCAAGGTGTCTGGAAAAAGAGTGGCCAGGGTCTTATAAGCCTAGACCTGTGCTGCCTGAGACTGGTTCTTGCCAGGCCCGGAGGGAGCTCTGCAGGGAGTTTGAGTCTGAAGAGAAGAGCTTTATGTTGCATGATTAATGTTGTTCTTTAAAAGCCATGAGGCATGGGGGCGGGGGCTGAAAGGACAGAAAGAGGACACAGAGAGCACCTAGGGAAGGGGCTGAAGCTTTGCTGATTTGGCTTCTGAGGATTACAGACTGCGAGGCAGAGCAGCCTGGACTGTGCGGGGGCCATAGCCAGGAGGGCTGCGTGAAATGGCACCGTTCCGCTTCGCCTTGAATTTCGACGATTCAACACAACAATGTTTCGTCTCGAATTTAATTTTGAGTTGAAACAGCCGTTCCGTTCCACTGCATTGAAAGAGAAAGGCTGTTTCGAGGCTGTTTCGAGTTTCTCCGGGGATGGGGAGTCAGACCAGCTGGGCTGACTTCCCTTCCCCAGCGCTAGATTGGGCCAGGGGCCCGGCGTGATCTAGCAAACAAATCTCGTTTTGTTTCAAGGCTATTTTGAGGGCTTTTGTTTTGTTTTGATTTTGCTGTTTGTACCTCGACATTGGTTGAAACAGCGTCGAAACGTAACAGCCATAAAAATTTCACACAGCCCTAACAGCCAAGCTCTGCTAAGGGGCCAAGAAACCCAGCAGAGGGTGGGGAAGGGCCCACAGCCTGTTTAGGGGAAATGGCCAAGGAAGACTGAGGGAGAGAAAGTGGTACAAAAATCTCCTCAGAAGAGGAGGGGTTCCAAGCTAGCAACCTACTTAAGCAAGAACAGCCACCTGCATTTATAACTTATAACATCAGGCATGGCAGGAAAGCTGGGACACTGCACCAGGGGCCCAGAAAGGTAAGCAGGCCAGAGAAGCATGCCAGAGTGCATCAGACCACCTGAAGCACCCTAGGATTGCTATACATGGACTAGATTTTGCCCTCAAAGTGGTGCTGGTAAGCACTCAGTGCCATGAGCTAACCTGTCAGAGTCAAGAGTAATACTTGCATGAGTGCTGTGCATGCTTCCTGGGGTGAACAATAATTGAGCATTGTAGCCCAAAGAGTTTGGACACACTGGGAGTGAGCGATACCATCCTTAGGAGGACAGGATGATTTGAAAGAGGAAGCTTGATATTACATACTAATTTTCCTAGTATTTCCTCCTTCAGCTTTCTGTTTTGGATTTGCAGAGAACTCCCCAGGATCTGTGATGGATCTGGATGCAGAGACTGAACCCCTACTAGACAGAGGTGCAGGGGAGGCCAGCTCTTCCCAGTCCACCACTGCAGGAATCACTGTGTATCAAGAAATACAGACACCCCTTGAGGTGCCAGCCCTGACAGCCCACGAGACTCACCACATCTTCATCAGTTACAGCAGCACAGACTCGGCCTGGGCCCGGGGACTGATTCAGAAACTGGAGGCCACCCTTCCTGAGCTGAATGTGTGTTTCCATGAGCGGGATTTCATGCCAGGCAAAACCATAATTGAGAACATGGTTGAGTCCATCCAGGGAAGCCAGAAGATCCTCTTAGTCCTTAGCCCAGACTTTGTCCAGAGCAGGTGGTGCTTGCTGGAGGCCAACCTGTCCGTCTTCCGAGACTGCATTGAAAGGAAGCCTGTGATCCCTGTCATGCTGCAGACCTGCTCTGTCCCACTGCACCTCACCCACCTGACCTACCTCGATGCCAGTGATGTGCACTTCTTTGACAAAGTCAGCAAGGTGATCTGCACTCCCAATCACCAGATGCAGAATGCCACCATGGTGCCTTACAACCCCCCATCCCTCTACAACGGGAAAACCCTGTTGACCTTACGTGCTGTGAATGAGTGCTTTCTATTGAAATGGTCAGGGGGTATATTCAGTGATGTAGTCCCTGACCAGCTGAGCATGGTGAGTGATGATCCTGAGCCGTACAGGACAGCCATCCAGATGATTAATGAGGTTTCCTCTAGGACAGTCCCTTGTTCTCCTGCCATCTGTTTTTTTGTGATATGGACTTGTCTGTTTGTGACCTTAATATCTAACTTTTTCATGCTCTTGGATGCTGTAAAAGAGAAAGGATTTTCCTGGTTCTTTGTGTGTTTCGCGTCTATGTTGCGCACCCTGCTCCTAGTCACAATTGTTGCACTTGTCAGCTGCATTTACCACTACAACGTTAAATTACCTAATATGAAACTCCTGGAGATGTCCCAAGCTGCCGGCTTGGCCAACTGCCTGCTGCAGAAGAGCTCCCTGCTGATGGGGTGTGCGTCCCACGCGGAACTCCACTTTGTCTACATGTCCCTTGAGTGGTGCAGGAAAGAGTTCGCTGAGACCTTCGGGGAGAGCAGCCCCTCTGCTGAAGAGATGTTCCAAAGACCCCCGCATTATTTCTCCTCTGATTATGCCTGCTGTGTAACCAAGAAGTATTTCCACTTCTCCTGGGCAGGGGGCATGCCAGGGCACTGGGATAAAGGGCCTTGTTTTGCCAGTTTGTTTCTCAGCGTGTGAGGAAAGGCTCCTGGTGCTGGAATGCTTCTGACCACTCAGGAAAGAGAGAGAGAGCTAGGATTTGATTCAATATGGGGATCTAGACACTGGATGGAATATTTGTTCTGGAGCTGATTATTCCAACTACCTACCCCTTGTTTGTTAAGGCTGAAATGCTGTGCGTGTGGGAGAGGAAGGAGTTCTCCTCTAGTTCCATTTTCCCACCAAAAGAACAATATGCCTGGGGCCAAGCCAGGGAACCCCAAACAACCTTCCCGCTATACATTCAGGTGTCAGAGTGTGGGCTGTTGTGTCTAACTGAAACACCACTATGGCAAGTGCAGATTCTGGATGTAGATTAAGTGTAAGTTATTGATATGTTCCTATGGTTGTATGGGCTGACTGCTAAAATATAATCCATATATGGTAACCTGGGAAAGTAGAGGAAAACCTGCAAGTCAAGGCCACCAATATTGGGCTGGAGCTTAGACCATATACAGGTAATTTTTGAAAAATGCTAATCAATTGCTGTAACGTGAAGTTTAACCTTTTACTAAGAATGTTATATAACCAGCTAGAATTCTGTTAAGGTGCTAGTGTGTTCTTGTCAACTGGATATGCTAAAAAGGACATGTGCAAGCCCCTATTGCTGGCCTTGACCATTTTGAAGGGGCCTCAGTTATACTACGGAGATGTGACTGAAGTGGACAACCTCAGGTGTTTTTTTTCTGAATGACTGCAGCGTGTTTTTTTTTTCTTCTGAATGACAGCTAGTCTGGTCTGCAAAGGTCAACTTAAACAGAGCAAAAGTCCTGAAGGGAAACATTATGTAAATGCCTTTATAATAATCCAAATATAGTTTATCATAGCTTTAGCTTGAAATTATTGACAGTAATAACTGAAGTAATCAATTATACAAGATGTAGTTTTAGAAACATTATGTAAATGCCTTTATAATAATCCAAATATAGTTTATCATAGCTTTAGCTTGAAATTATTGACAGTAATAACTGAAGTAATCAACTATACAAGATGTAGTTTTACTATAATGAATATATTTGTTTTAGGTTTCTGGAAAGAGGTGCAAATTAAAGTAGCCGTATTGGTGAAAATCACGAACCAAAGTGAAGTCAAACCAAAACAGAGACAAGCAGCATTCCAGGATGGGGAAGGACAGCAGGCAGAAATTGTGCAAGCCCCTATTGCTGGCCTTGACCATTTTCAAGGCCTCAGTTACACTATGGAGATGTGACTGAAGTGGACAACCTCAGGTGTTTTTTTTCTGAATGACTGCAGAGTGTTTTTTTCTGAATGACAGCTAGTCTGGTCCACAAAGGTCAACTTAAACAGAGCAAAAGTGCTGAAGGGAAACATTATGTAAATGCCTTTATAATAATCCAAATATAGTTTATCATAGCTTTAGCTTGAAATTATTGACAGTAATAACTGAAGTAATCAACTATACAAGATGTAGTTTTGCTATAATGAATATATTTGTTTTAGGTTTCTGGAAAGAGGTGCAAATTAAAGTAGCCGTATTGGTGAAAATCACGAACCAAGGTGAAATCAAACCAAGACAGAGACAAGCAGCATTCCAGGATGGTGAAGGACAGCAGGCAGAAATTGTTCCTTCCAGAAGTGTAATTTTCACAAGGACATAAATATCAGCTCCCTGACAACTACTAGTCTATATTTCAAACAAAACAAAACAAACAAACAAACAAACAAAAAAAACCCCCTTTGATTCTGTCCAGTTCTCAAAGTTGCAACTACTAGTCTATATTTCAAACAAAACAAACAAAAAACCCCTTTGATTCTGTCCAGTTTCCAAAGTTTCAGTTAAACCAAGGCATTGGAATAAGCCATTTAGTATTCAACTGGAATAAGCCATGCATAAATATATGGTATAGAGTCAAGGGAAATAGAAGAATTCCAAAAATGCAAGATGATCTGCCAGTCTGGGTCCTGTCCTGAATCCCGGTTTGAGTCTCCCCACATGGTATAGGTGAGAGTCTGTATTCTGCTGTTGTGGGTAGCTCGATAGAACTGGGATACCTATTTATTTCTGTGCTTTGGGGCGCAAACAATAAAAAGGTCAGACTCTAAATCTGTCTCTTGCATCTTTTTTATAACCTGCATGGTAGTAACACCCTATCTGCAAAAAGGGGATGGGGAACCATCAGGCACGATAATAATTAACAGAAATTAAATGATCTGATTCTTGTATTTAAGAAAGATAATCATTAAGGGAATTGTACATGATCCTATATTTTGTGCCTAAGTTTGCAAAGGGGTCCTGACCATAAATGGGCTCTAGTCCTGTTTTTCTAAAGGTGAGATAGTCAGACTATGCTAATATATGGTGAGGTGTGGCTGTCTTTCTCCAGAGCCCCTCAGTGCAAGGATTAGTCCCTATGTGGGTGGGTATTCCAGGCACAGGTGACGGTTTGAGACCATGACCCCAGCCTCATAGCATCAGCCACTGGAGCCAGGCGGGTGGGGCACAACCCACACTACAGCCACACACGTCTATGGGACCAGCCAGCCCCAGGCCTCCCTCAGAGATGTGAATGAAAAGAGATGCTTGAAAGTGAAACCTTTCCCACTGCCTACCCCCCACCCCCAAAGTCACTCCTAAAAACACTCTGTGGATTTTGAGGGGCACAGAAAGGATGTTACATTTTCTTTTTCCTGGTGGGCGATGTGGGATCAAACACTCTCAGCCTGAAATAGGGCGAGGTTTGGGGGTCACCCAAAGTCAGAGGAAGCAACTAAGATCCAAAGTACCCTTCCCCAAGCCTACCCTCCGTAGTTCACCAAGTGTGGTGAACTTGTGGGGAGGGGGATTGGGCCTGCCTGGATGCTCCCTTTGCTTGGCTGACTAAAGGAGACTATTTTTTGTGCTTCAGGCTAAAGGACACTCCCCAAGTGCTCACAGTGGCTCAAGCACCCTCAAGGACTACAAGGCCTGTGTACCCCAGGGGAAACAAGGCCTGGAAACAGTCCAGACCCCTGGGTGGTGGCAGCGGTTACCCCAGGCTTGTGGGTGTGCTCCAGAAAGGGGGTTGGCGGGATGTGAGGCGCCCCAAGGGAGGTGCTCGGGGCTTGGTAGGTAGTCAGGCAGGTGAGGTGGGTGGCTCAGTACAGGAGTGCCCCCTACTGGCCCGCCACAGGCCACATTGTGCAGGTGAGAGCATTTGTATGTCTTCCATGCAGGGATTCTTAGTTTGCAAAAGAACTCACGGAGCCCGTCTTCAATGGGGCACTTCTGTCTTTGGTTAGAAAAATATCTTTAAGCAAGGAGGGAGCAGAGCATGAGGTGCTTGTAATACAGCACATCCATCTTCTGAAGGCTTTGTGCAAGTTTCCTTGAGGACAAGGGTTACAATGGGGCCAGAGATTGAATAGTTCTTAGATGAAAAGTGTCTCCCTCTGCTGACGGTGAGTTTGCCCTTTACTGTTTTTGTCTGTGAGTTAATTCTGGTGCTGTGGTTTCTCAGTTTCACACATGCGGTTTCTATGAGTGCATCTGGTGCACTGAATGAGGAATCACACATTTTGTGATAAGCACGTGTAGGAGGCATGGATTCTGATTAGGACTCTCAGCCTGTAGTCTAAGAGAGAGAGAGATTTAGTCTGAGATCTGTTCTTACCTGGCATGTCAGTCTAACACTACCTTCCTCTTGCAGTCACTTATGCCGCATCTATTACATCCATCAAGAGATGCACCAGCTTTCCAGTTTGGTGCTTTGTGTTCTAGGTTGACAGTGGCAGCCAAGACCTCAATTTCAAGTGTAGGATACAAGAAAATGCACGTAGGTGGTCCAACTGTTCCTCCCAATTTAAATGGAAATGTCATTGACTCTAGTAAGGAGCAATGTTCAGAATGTTTGAAATAACCTACCATAAAAGAGGGGTGGGGTTTATGGGACCGGTGTCTGGTTTTTTTCCAGAACAGATCTGCAAAATCACTTTCTCAGAGGTCCTAAAGGAGAGGGGCAGGGGAAAGTATTTAGAAAGCAAGAAAGGCTTCCATTAATGCATGAATCAAGCTAAAAAATATAAATGTGATTCAAGCCTTGGAGGGTCCCAGACAAATCTAAGAAATTGTTTTCCTTTGAATAAAACATTAAGGGAGAAACCTAGGGCAATGTTTGTTGAGTTTAACTACATGAGAATGAAGTTGCAAACTATCACAGAATACAATTATCTGCCTCCACCAGACCACATTTTTTCATAACTTTATTTATATTTTTTCCTGTTTTTTCCAAAACAATGTTAAGGTGTAGGTGTAATTTCTGGTGAGACTTTCCGAAGGTTCTTGCGGTGTGGTAGGCAACTTGAAAGAAAAGAGCATACTCTGGATAGAGCATTTGGTATCCTCATAAAAAATGATCCTTTTTTTGGAGCAGCTGCTGCGGAGAAGAGAGCAGTCACTTAATATAGAAAAATAAAGCAAGGGTGT
>NW_005843819.1:20441-22565 GCF_000455745.1 Alligator sinensis | reverse complement strand
GGAAACAGTCCAGCCCCCGGGGTGGTGGCAGCGGTTACCCCAGGCTTGTGGGTGTGCTCCAGAAAGGCGGTTGGCGGGATGTGAGGCGCCCCAAGGGAGGTGCTCGGGGCTTGGTAGGTAGTCAGGCAGGTGAGGTGGGTGGCTCAGTACAGGAGTGCCCCCTACTGGCCCGCCACAGGCCACATTGTGCAGGTGAGAGCATTTGTATGTCTTCCATGCAGGGATCCTTAGTTTGCAGAAGAACTCACGGAGCCCGTCTTCAATGGGGCACTTCTGTCTTTGGTTAGAAAAATATCTTTAAGCAAGGAGGGAGCAGAGCATGAGGTGCTTGTAATACAGCACATCCATCTTCTGAAGGCTTTGTGCAAGTTTCCTTGAGGACAAGGGTTACAATGGGGCCAGAGATTGAATAGTTCTTAGATGAAAAGTGTCTCCCTCTGCTGACGGTGAGTTTGCCCTTTACTGTTTTTGTCTGTGAGTTAATTCTGGTGCTGTGGTTTCTCAGTTTCACACATGCGGTTTCTATGAGTGCATCTGGTGCACTGAATGAGGAATCACACATTTTGTGATAAGCACGTGTAAGAGGCATGGATTCTGATTAGGACTCTCAGCCTGTAGTCTAAGAGAGAGAGAGATTTAGTCTGAGATCTGTTCTTACCTGGCATGTCAGTCTAACACTACCTTCCTCTTGCAGTTGCTTATGCCACATCTATTACATCCATCAAGAGATGCACCAGCTTTCCAGTTCGGTGCTTTGTGTTCTAGGTTGACAGTGGCAGCCAAGACCTCAATTTCAAGTGTAGGATACAATAAAATGCATGTAGGTGGTCCAACTGTTCCTCCCAATTTAAATGGAAATGTCATTGACTCTAGTAAGGAGCAATGTTCAGAATGTTTGAAATAACCTACCATAAAAGAGGGGTGGGGTTTATGGGACCGGTGTCTGGTTTTTTTCCAGAACAGATCTGCAAAATCACTTTCTCAGAGGTCCTAAAGGAGAGGGGCAGGGGAAAGTATTTAGAAAGCAAGAAAGGCTTCCATTAATGCATGAATCAAGCTAAAAAATATAAATGTGATTCAAGCCTTGGAGGGTCCCAGACAAATCTAAGAAATTGTTTTCCTTTGAATAAAACATTAAGGGAGAAACCTAGGGCAATGTTTGTTGAGTTTAACTACATGAGAATGAAGTTGCAAACAATCACAGAATACAATTATCAGCCTCCACCAGACCACAATTTTTCATAACTTTATTTATATTTTTTCCTGTTTTTTCCAAAACAATGTTAACATGTAGGTGTAATTTCTGGTGAGACTTGCTGAAGGTTCCTGAGGTGTGGTAGGCAACTTGAAAGAAAAGAGCGTACTCTGGATAGAGCATTTGGTATCCTCATAAAAAACGACCCTTTTTTTGGAGCAGCTGCTGCAGAGAAAAGAGAGCAGTCACTTAATATAGAAAAATAAAGCAAGGGTGTCCAAAGGTCATTTAGTCCAATGTCCTTCCTCAAGAAACAAGCCTCTCCTGTGGACAGGATTTGATCTGGTACAGGGAAACACGTTTGGATTTCTAATCCAGTCTTGTTATCACTCAGCCATTGCACTTAGCCAAAAATGGAGTCTACAAGCAGAGGGAATAAGCCATGTGTGCTATGAAGGTACGTGTTAGGGTGGGGCACTGATAACCAGCTTGACTGGATCCTCTGCTGTGGCCAAGCTCTGCAGAATGTTGTATTTGAAGGTCAGGACCTAACTGTCTCTTTCCTGCAGTGTTACATGTGAGATAGTAGGTAGGGCAGAAATGGTGTTCTCTGGCTAGGTCAATGAATATGGATTCAGGAGGCCTAGAGTCACTTCCTGGCTTAGCTACAGACTTCCTTTGACCTTAGTACATCACCTGACTTAGCGAGTGTCACTTCCTCATGCATACCTGTATCAACATCCATTTCTGATATGGGAGATATTTCTTCATTTTGGCTAGCGCCTTCAGCCAGTGTTTCCAACTGTTCCATGGAAAGAGTAAAAAAAAAAGAGTTAGGAAGGACTCTGTTTGATCTGTGCTCCTCAGGATTACACTGCCACAGAATGAGGAACAGCCAGTGGTGGTGGGGCTGTCCTCCCATCCACAGT
>NW_005843819.1:19117-20099 GCF_000455745.1 Alligator sinensis | reverse complement strand
TACATTATAATCTGCCTGGCAACTGACTCCCCAGCCCAGCCCCTGGCTTCTTTCCTTTTCATTCCATCCAGGAAGAGCACACAACAACTGCTGAAACTCCCTTAGCCTGACGAAGGGTTTTTGAATCCGAAAGCTTGCTTAATAACTATTCTCCAACTATTTGGGTTGGTCTAATAAAAGATATCAAATTCACCCAAGGAACCTTGTCTGCCTGTGTTAGGGTGGGGCACTGATAACCAGCTTGACTGGATCCTCTGCTGTGGCCGAGCTCTGCAGGATGTTGTATATGAAGGTCAGGACAAAACTATCTCTTTCCGGCAGTGTTACATGTGAGGTGGTAGGTAGGGCAGAAATGATGGTCTCGGCTGGTCTTGGGGTAGGTCAATGAATGCAGATTCAGAGGCCTAGAGTCTCTTCCTTGCTTAACTACAGACTTCCTGCGTGAGCATGAGTACATCACCTAACTTAGCCAGTGTCACTTCCCCATACCTACCTGTATCACCCCCCATTTCTTCTCGTGTCAGAGAATCTTTCCTTTCGGCATCTTCCGACAGTGTTTCCAACTGTTCCATGGAAAGAGTAAAAAAAAAAAAAAGAGTTAAGAAGGACTCTGTTTGATCTGTGCTCCTCCGAGCAGCACTAAGGGAACAGACCCAAGCTACCCACTGTATCAACCTGAGCAAAGGAAAGACACAGCACCGGTATCCTATATCTACACTACTGGGCATCCACTTCTATGACTGATGTTTTTAACTGTTGTTTTAGCATCACTGCAAAGTAGTGTCCTGCAAGCATTTGTTCTAATGGGCCTGTCTAGGCTGCATTGTACGCCAGCAGGGAGTGCTGCAGTGAGGTGCACCATGCCTGCTTCTGTGCATGCTGCCTTCCCAAGCTGATGTAATGTAACACCCCATTGGTGTGGTGCTGGCTGGATCCAGTCAGCTCTAGCTCTTGGGTGAGCCTGCCAATGCACAAACACCAC